>NC_056728.1:773445947-773475947 GCF_019279795.1 Protopterus annectens | reverse complement strand
TAAGCCTACAGTACCTGTGGTGGCAAAAAGTAATCTTGCCATGGCATGCCACTTATTTTATCCATATGTTGTAATGAATCCCTTACACGTGAATCATACCGTTGAACTTAAGTCTGCAAATTAAAATTCACTAACTTATACACTTTCTCTCTGTAACCTCTACTCTGAGAGATGGTGGGTCTTCAAGTGAAATATCATGTCATAATTATACATAACATGCATATCATCATGACAGAATACATTTTATTTTTAAGAATTTATGTGTTTGGAAATACAGAAGTATAATTTAAACAGAACCACTAGAACATTTGCTAAAGCAAAGGAGTTTAGTAGAAAACTGGAAGATCTGGAATCAGAAACTCTGTTTAGTCCCATTAGTAGAGTAGATGATAAGCCCAAAAATGGTACAGTATATAGCACTCCTGCCAGTGGAAAACTCACAATACACTGGCTGTACACACACACAATGTACAACACACACCTTGGCGTTTTTCCTGTTACTTAGACCCCTACATAGTGTTATACCATAGCTCTCTGCTACTGAGTTTCATACCCAAGTCAGAAACATTCCAACATCTCCTCACTGTGTGACACAGTGTTTTCTGGTGCCCCCCTCCAGGCTGTATTGTATTGTACCATGTTCACACAGCTAGATTAGTACCACATAACTTGTACAACAGTTTAGTTGGGACGAAATCTTGAAGGAGTTTTGTTCTTTTACTACTCTCTAGCAGTAGATAAATAAAACAACAGAAAGAGAGAAATTCAATTACTAGCCTTAAAATTGCTATTTATTTTCAAGTTGTTCCTTACACGTTCACATAATGGCTGCTTATGTTAATGATCTGAAGGACTGAGCCAAGCCCCCCAAGTTTTGTGAGTTGCATGACTGATTAATAAGAGACAGAACTGCATGTGGTATGCAAATGATAAAACAAGGTGCAGACATTAAATGAACTAGACCTGACATTATTAAAAGCTGTGGATCTGGCTTTATGAAAAGCTGTGGACATGTGCATAACAATTGAAATTACTACTACCCCATTAAATAATTAACTAAGGAAATGGATGTGCATAAAAAAGAGTCAAATAAAAAACGAGAATAAGAAATAAAGAAAGGATGCAGTGCAGCAGTAATGAGAAAGAAAAAAGGAAGTCACATGACAATATATCATAACAAAAATGTGTATGACCTCTGGACACACTGATTCTTAAAAAGTCATAGCAGGGGGTCCGAAGCAGGAGCACTTTCTTACTTTTCTAGTCATTAGCTGGAGCCATTAGCTTACAAAAACTACTGGCATGTGAATATGTGAACATAAAAACATGTTCAAATCATAGCTCATAAAGAAGTAAATCTACCTAATATTTATGGCCATTTTGCTTGTGTAAAGCTAGGAATAGTAAATTTGTCTCATTTTGCTTATGTGAAGCTAGGAATGGTAAGACAAATGCATAGTGTAAAGGTAAAGTGGGCAGCTGTACATAATTAGTCAGATAGCCCCAGCAACATCTCAGATTCTGTAAAGAAACATAATAATCATATCCTGTATGACTATACAAAATCAAAAAAGCTTGCCTTGGACCTCAAACCATGGCTGAAAAGAGTTTTAGGATTAGTCCCCCCACCTGCTTAACAATCAAACAATAAATAAATAAATATACTCTTATATAAAAATAATTAATGATGCTCTGACAGTGAGACATTCTCACAGGAAAGTCCTAGTAGTGCTTAGCACTGTACAAGAACAGGGATTAAAATGAATGATGTTTAGGTATCATTAAAGTGGTTTCATGAATGCAAAATTCTAAGTTTATAGGTAAATATTAGGCTAAATGCCCTGAAGGGCCACTTTAAACAAAGTCAGTAACTTGAGGTGAGGATAACATTCTATACCTTGTGTCTATGAGGTGAAAACTTTAACCATTATGCCAAATTCAACCCCTAATACACCATTAAAAAGGCATATATTTCTTAGATTCCTAGATTTTCATTTGGATTTGTTATTAGCACCAATGGTAGTTGTCAAAGGAAAAATATACTTTAAAAATGATCAATACACAGCAGGTTCAGGTTAAGGCACTTTAATCTTGCAGCAAGGAGACAAAAACGTGCTAATACAGAGTTTGTCTAACTAGAATCAGGAAATGAAGGCATTTTTATACACTTTCTAATAAGACATTGCCTACCAAGCTGACGTAGTAAATCACAAGTTTTAACATCATCATTTTGTAGTGCTTGTTTATATGATTTTCTGCTTGTACTATCAATTTTTGTGAGAAACTTCCTAAGAAAAACAACGTGGCCTTGGCTACCACCGGTTAGATATATGCAATGTTACCATTCAAGGTACTATGGCTAATTTGAGCACAAAGCAAGTATAGATTGCAGTTCATTTCTCCAACAGTCCTTTGTTTATGTTATCTCTAACTTCTGCAGCTGTGCGTGTTCTCATACTTCGAACAGAGCTGATTGTTCAAAATCATTACATTACAGAATATAGCATTGTTCATTCTTTGCTTCCTGACCTAGCAGATAATCACCTGCTTCTCAAGTACATTTCCAAAAGGCATAAACATGAATATTGCTGTGCTAGCAATTACTAGGTCAGAGGGCATCTTGCAAGTTTCAGAAAGCACACTGCAGTTTCAAAAGCATCTATTAGTCTCATATGAAATTCAGCTGTATATAAAATAGTGCATATAAAATAGAATGAAAAACGTGTTAACTTATTTAGTTTCTAATTAGCATTAAGCACACACATTAATACATATTTTTCTGACATTTCCCCCCTGTTAATACTTTTTAATTCTATTTTCAAAAGAATAAACAGTTTGCTTCTTCTCCTAACTTCTTCCATTCAGGATTTGCAGTTAAGAGAGTCATTTAGTTTAAACTTATGAAAGTGTTTCACTTTTCAACAATTCTTCAATTTCAGTACTTTGATACATACTCTCAGAAATTGATATATCTATAAATTCTTTGATTAACTTTTTCATGCAGGGAATACCACAACAAATGCATGCTCCTAATAGGAGTAATCCCACACAAATGGCAATCAGGATGTTCATTAGGATGGAACCAAACCCCCCAAACAAATTCTGGAAAAAGTCCATCAGAGGGTTTGGGCCTGCTTTGGTCATGGTCGACACTTGCTGGATCACCTCAAGATGGTTGTTTATTTCGTGCTGGTTGTCAGGAATGTATGAACAGCATTCTTCTTTGATTAAAGCGCACGTACCACCTCTCGCCGCTAGGGTGAAGTGGACAGCCATGCGTTTCTGAAGCACCACAGTTCTTATAGCATTCAGTTCATCAGTCACTAATTCGAGAGTAGAAAAAGTTGCATTGCTCATAACTTCGAGAAGTTTAGACAGTTTTCTCAGCTCCCAAATCGATTTCACTGCGCCATATGCAGGGGCTATGCCTGCCCATGATATAATGGTGTCACTCAAGTCCATGTGTGTCAGTTTATCTTTGTTTTTTATGGAGTTATGGTTTCTCCATCCTGCTTCGATTCGTCCTACTGGATTCTCGGGTCTCTTAATTGGACTTCTAGGTTTACTGCTGACCTCTCTGACGTTTCGAATTTTTCCCTGAGGCAAAGTTGCAGTGTGTCATATGGCCGGAACCAGTTAATCCAAAAAACAACTGCCGGACCAATTCTCAGGTAGCCATTTATATGCTTTTTTCCCACAAACAAAATAACAATTCTCTACTTTAGTACTGATATAAGCTTGCCCTGCTTGAAACATTTTCTTATCAATAATAGAAAGCTGCTTTAAAAGAACAGGATTATGTTGTATCTCATCAACATTTCTATGCATTTTAGCGAAATATGCATCATAGTTTGTATCACAAATAGTTTTAGTCTTACTGGGTTTAATATAACATTTATAAGAAACAGTCACATTGCAATTGCTCCAACCCACCTGAATAGTGTCATTCTTGCAAAAACATACAATCCCTTTTTGTGTAACAGGTAGGTACAATGCTATTTTGTCTTGTGATTTCACAGGTGAAGTATCAAAAATCAGGTTTTCCCAGGTCTCATTGACCCCTAGAGGGACAGCAGTCATTAATAATCCCCCGTATGCTGTCGGTATAGCTGTGCAAATCCAGCAGTTCAAAACATTAAAAGTCTCAGCATACACATATTTAATTGCTTGGTAAGTTTTAAAGTTTGGATGCCAGTCTATGAGTAATGCATCACGTTTGATCAGTTCAACTCTTGTGGCTGGGAAAAGGAAAGACCACAACAAAAAGTTCAATGTTATCAGTATAGCTGTCAGGATAATCATGCAACTTTTCTGAGGTTGTTCTGCATCTCTGTTTACTCTATACCTGGTCATTTTGTTCTCATTGTACAACAGTAACAAGGTTTTTGTCCAGTTCAAAGTTCTTAACCAGTTTACAATGTGTCAAATGAATCCAGGATGCTCGCTCTGCAATCTTGACTGCAGTGGGTGTTGACAGTAGTACCTGGTACGGCCCTTCCCACTTCAGAGAACTCCAGTTCTTTTTCTTCACAACCTTCACCCAGACCCATGCACCTGGGGCTACTGCTACTTCCGATGGTCTGGTTTGCTCTTTATCTGAAACAGAATTTAACTGCAAAAGTTTGTTATTCAAAAATTGCCTCATATACTCTGCAAGTGAACTGTCAGCCTCCTGCTCTGCAGGCATGAGAGGTTTCCATTGAGGTGTATAATATGCCCTCCCAAACAGAACTTCAGAAGGAGTTAACCCTTTTGCATTTGGAACAGTTCTCATGCTCAACAGTGCCAGAGGTAGACAGTGCACCCAGTTCTTTTGTGTCTCACTAATCAATTTCCTAAGATTATTTTTCAAAACCCCATTATGCCTCTCTACTAATCCTGCAGATTGGGGGTGGTATGCCCAATGATTTTTCAGAGAAATCCCGAAATAACGGCTGAGTTGTTGTATAGTTTGATTTACAAAGTGTGTGCCATTGTCACTATAAATCTTTTCCGGTATGCCAAATCTAGGAATAATTTGTTTAACGAGGACTTTTGCAACAGTAGCTGCATCTGGATTTTTAGTTGGAAAAGCTTCCACCCATTTGGAAAACATATCTATAATGACAAGGCAGTACTTCTTATTTTCAAATTTGTTCAGTTCTATAAAATCCATACAAATAGTATGGAATGGATATGGTGGTGTAGGGAAACTCCCCTGCTTAGGTTTCAATGCCCCTTGTGCATGATGCTTGTTACAAACATGGCATGCTGCACAAAATTTTTTTGTGTAGTTTGTAAATCCATACGTCGTAAACACTCGATTCACTAACTGTACCATCCCCCCTGTTAAGACATGGCACTGCCCATGGCTCAACAAAGCTGCATATCTAAACAAGTTAGATGGCAAAATAGGTTTCTTCTCTTTGGAGATGTACAGTCCCTTCTCAAGGATTGCTCCTCGTTTTAGCCACTTTTGTTTTTCTACATTCATAGTACGTGTCTGCATTGTCTTTAACATTTCTAAGTCTAAAATCTCAGATGGTTGTAATTCCTCACTCAAAAGAAATACTTCTGAAGCTGCTTGTTTTGCAGCTGTATCAGCCCTCGCATTACCTTTTGAAATTCTATCCTGTTGCTTGGTATGAGCTACGCATTTGCAAATAGCTACTTTCTGAGGTAACTGAATAGAGTCTAACAAGTCTAAAATAAATTGTGCATGGTTAATTGGTTTACCAGTAGATGTTATCATTCCTCTATTTTTCCACTGCTGCGCAAAAACATGTACAGTAGAAAAAGCATACTGACTGTCAGTAAAAATGTTCACTCTCTTACCTTTTGCCAAGGTACATGCCCTTGTCAAAGCAATCAATTCTGCTGCTTGTGCAGATAAGTTGTGTGGTAAAGACTTTGCTTCTAAAATCTCAGTATCAGAAACTACTGCATACCCCACTAGATTCTGTCCTGTAGGACTCCTCCTGCACGAGCCATCCACATAGTATGTCACCTCGGCATCATCCCAGGGAGCATCTGTGAGATCTTTTCTAGGTAGTGTCTTTTGCTCAATCTCCTGCTTGTACACAGTGGGGCAGGGATTGTGCCACTGGGTCTAGCTGTGATGAATAGTAAGTTATGGGGTGTTGTTTGTCCCCATGCTGTTGTGTTAACACTGATGTCATATAACCTTGCTTACAATCTACAGTTTGGAAAAATCGTTTATGATAGTTTGGTAATCCTAAAACTAATGAAGAAGCTATCAGTTGTTTCAATTTGCAGAAAGCTGATTCTGGTTCTGGTGTCCACTGTAATAAATCTTGTGCTGCCATCGGCTTTTTAAATATCAAGTTGGTCAGTGGAGCAGATTCCAAGGCATAGTTTGGAATCCAATTCCGACAAAAGTTAGTAGTAGCCAGGAAGGACATCATTTCCTTCTTGGTAGTTGGTTTAGGTGCTTGTAATATTGCTGTTTTTCTGTCTTCATCTAATATTCTGCCTTCTTTGGATATTACATATCCCAGGTATTTGACCTGTTTTTTCAAAAGTTGCAGTTTGTTTTTGTTTACCTTGTGCCCTTGAGTGGCTAAAAATTGTAGTAATGCTATGGTATCCTCTCTGCATTCTTGCTGGGTGGGGGCTGCCAGCAGAATGTCATCTACATAAAGTAAAATCTGACTGCCTTTCGGTGGGATAAATCTCGCCAGGTTACTTGCCATTTCTTGTGCGAATATTGTTGGACTTTCACAATATCCCTGTGGTAGTCGCGTATATGTATACCATTTCCCCTGAAATGTAAATGCAAACCAATGTTGGCTGTCAGGGTGTATCAGTATTGAGAAAAATGCATTGCTAATATCTACCGCAGAAAAATACTTTTGTTGAGGTTTCAAATAATTTAACAAAGTGTGTGGATCTGGCACCGTGGGTGCCCTGGGTATAACTGCGTCATTTACAGCTTGTAAGTCTTGGACCATACGCCATTCTCTGTTTGTTTTCCTAACAGGAAATAAGGGTGTATTACATGGTGAATCAGGAGATTCTATCAAGACTCCTTCCTTAAGTAAGGCTGCTATTATAGGTTTGATTCCTATTTCTACATCCTTTCTCAAGGGATACTGTCTCTTTTGAGGTCTAAATGCTGATTTTGGCATGATAGTAACTGGTCCTGCTGTACAAATGAGTCCTACATCTGATTTCCCTGTTGACCAGAGAGTCTCTGGTATGTCTCATAAGGATTTTTCCTCTTCCTCTAGTAAGAGTGCTACTCAGCTATCCTCACTTGCCTGTGAGTGTACAGCTGGGTGTGTCTGCGTTATCCAATTTAGTTTCTGCTTTTGTACTCCCTGTTCGGAAAGTTCTAACTCTGTCTGCTTTTCCCACCTTGTGACTTTTTCTCCTAGGTCTGCCCACTTCACGTTTCTATTTTTAGTTAAACTCACATGTGGTAATTGATTAGATTTGTATAGTGCTAGGAATTGCTGGGGCAATGAACAGCTTACTACACTGTTTTCGTCTGTGTCCCAGTACAAATTTCGTAATACTAATCTGTTAGCATGGTTTCTAAACAGTTCTTGCTCATCTTCTTTATCAGGTCCTGGTCTGTTACAGTAATATAGAGTGCAATGCAACAAATGCTGTTTATCAGTGTCAAGGGAGGGGGATTTACTGATGGCTACGTTCATCAGTTCTTCGGTTACTGCCCCTGGACCAGTCGTAACTAAGTCCTGGCTGTACCAATAAAATGTTTCACCCTCCGGTCGCACTACAAAAGTATCCATTTGTCACTGTGCTTCCATACCCTGCATAGTTGGAACTATGGCTATGCCAAATATCTGCATTAGGTCTCTGCCCAAGAGATTCACTGGGCATTTTGCAGAAACAACAGTTTTGCTTTTCTGGGTCATCCCTGAAACTGGGTCAGTTATCGCTATGTTGTGGGAGAGTGGCTCCCGATACAGCTGTCCATTAGCTGCTTTCACTAATATGTAGTCAAGTGATTCTGAATTTTCCGGTAGTTTGGAAGGATGTATCAGGGTCAGTGAAGCCCCTGAGTCACACAGGAATTTAACTTTCCTCCCCTCTACCAGAAGTGTAACTTCCGGTTTTGTGTCTGCTAAGTAGAGCTCTAAGCTCAATAATGCTAAGTCCAAAATTTCATTTTCTTCATTATCTGTGATTTCATGCACATCCTCTATCTATTCTATCACATCCTCTACCCCTTCTACTACATTTGTCTTTTCTTGTTTATTCCTATCCAGTGATGTTTGACTACCATATAGTCAGTCCTCACCCTCCTTGTCTTCTGTGGTTACCTTTTTATTTTGCCTGAAATCCCTTGCTAAATGTCCCTTTTTCCTGCATTTAAAACATTCACCCCTTTTCTTTCTCTCTTCAAAGTCCTCTGATCGTTTATCAGACTGTTTGTTTCCCTGGGCATTTTTCTTACCCTTCTTCACAGTTTGTACTACAAAGACTTCTGATCCATCTTCTACTGCAAATACTTGAGTTTTCTTTTTCTTTTTGCTATTAAAATGCCTTTCGGCATGTCTTGCATATTCAAGTAGACTGTAATCTACTTGTTCGGTGATCTACCATGTGCTTTGTAATAAAACTGCTAATAGGTGCAATACTGCCTTTCAAAAATGCATTCTTTAGCTGTTGCTCATATGGGAAATCATGTGTTTGGTCTTCAGGTACCTGCATTCCACAATGGTTAATAAAACATTCTAATAATCTGGCATAATATCTATCAACAGTTTCACCTTCTTGTTGTATGCATTGATTAATGCAAGTCCAATCAGCCCTAGGCTTCCATTTCTCAGAGATTCGGTCCATCAGACCTTTCAATCTGAAGTCCAGTTCTGCGTTACTATGTGGGAGTGGTCTAATCTTTTCATCACGGGGATTCCAGTTGCCACTGATCATGTGCCAATCTGGACCTACGATTTGTCTAACTACTTTCTCTACTTCCACTCCATTCAAATGGTAACTTAACCTCATGCCCTGTAAATCTTCTAAGAATTTTCTAAAATTAACTTTTGGATGGGGAATTCCCCCTGTGGCTTTCCGGATGTCTTCCGGTGTCCACGGTCTATATACTAGAAGAGTTGGGTCCTGTCCTGCCTATCCTGCCTGCGGATTTGGTACCTCTATGAGTGGACATATCTCTTCTTCACTTATAGCTTGTGAATTTATATTCATTTCATACAATTCAATATCCCCTCTTAAGTTGCGTGCTCAAGACCTGGTCTTGATAGGATCTCTGACAAACGCTTTTGGTTTTGCAGGAACAGCTGGGTATAGCGGAGGTGGATCAGCTTGTCCACTCGCTTCATATTCTGGTAAGAGAAGTGGAGGGGGCGGAGGGGCTGTTGCTGTTACCAAGTTATTGTCTTCTTTATCTAAGAACATTGCTTTTGAATTTTTAATCTTTTGTTCCCTGCGGTTTGCTTCCTCAAGCCACCTGTGTGCCTGAGGGACTCCTAATTGTCATTGCTTTTTTTAGCTGACCTTTCGCGTCTGTTTTAAGTTGTCTAACAAGTTTAATAAGTGAAGGTTTATCTAGATTACCGTCAAATTTATATTTATTAACCCATTTTGTATAATACCTAACATTATCGGCACACTGTAATTGCATATATTTCGTGTCTTTGGTTAAGGGCTGGTCTCGGGAACTTTTTGTGCACTGATTTCCAATGTTGCCTTAGCTAAGTTAGAAATTGTTACGTAACCCTTTTTATCACATGGTACCACGATTTACACCTTTTCACAGTTTCTCTAGAATAACTGCCTACCTATTCTGTTTCCCTGATCTATGACAAGACAGCAATATTTTTTGTCCCTGATCTGCACATGCAAATCTTCCTGACAAAAACAATAATACTGTAACAAGTCCCTGATCTAAAACAGAAAAAAAGGTAAATTCCTCCTTACCTGAGCCTCCATGTCTTGATCCCACTGGAACATTGACTCGTCCTCCAATCACAGATCAGAAACAGTGGCTGGCCTCTTTTGAATGACAATTCAGTCGGAGGTCTTTCAAAGCAGAAGAACCGATGTGGCCACTTCTCCATACGGGTTCATGCCACCGGGCCCAATTCTGACCTGAGCTAGAGTGAGAGATATGTTTCCGGCTCGAAGGACCAAACTGTCAAAGGAAAAATATACTTTAAAAATGATCAATACACAGTAGGTTCAGGTTAAGGCACTTTAATCTTGCAGCAAGGAGACAAAAACGTGCTAATACAGAGTTTGTCTAACTAGAATCAGGAAATGCAGGCATTTTTATACATTTTCTAATAAGACATTGCCTACCAAGCTGACGTAGTAAATCACAAGTTTTAACATCATCATTTTGTAGTGCTTGTTTATATGATTTTCTGCTTGTACTATCAATTTTTGTGAGAAACTTCCTAAGAAAAACAACGTGGCCTTGGCTACCACCGGTTAGATATATGCAATGTTACCATTCAAGGTACTATGGCTAATTTGAGCACAAAGCAAGTATAGATTGCAGTTCATTTCTCCAACAGTCCTTTGTTTATGTTATCTCTAACTTCTGCAGCTCTGCATGTTCTCATACTTCGAACAGAGCTGATTGTTCAAAATCTTTACATTACAGAGTATAGCATTGTTCATTCTTTGCTTCCTGACCTAGCAGATAATCACCTGCTTCTCAAGTACATTTCCAAAAGGCATAAACATGAATATTGCTGTGCTAGCAATTACTAGGACAGAGGGCATCTTGCAAGTTTCAGAAAGCACACTGCAGTTTCAAAAGCATCTTTTAGTCTCATATGAAATTCAGCTGTATATAAAATAGAATGAAAAATGTGTTAACTTATTTAGTTTCTAATTAGCATTAAGCACACACATTAATACATATTTTTCTGACAGTAGTCCAGTGATTTGTTTCACAGGTAGATGAAGGCTTAGAAGGTGTTGTTATTTTGGGGTCAGAGATGAGAAGGGCATGACACGAGACAGATGGACCTGGGGTTTAGCCATTAGACAACTTATCAAAATCCTTACTGATGAATACAAATTACCATACAGATATCTCAATGACCTGTGCACAGGCTGACTATGGGGTCCCACAGCAGTCATTGAACTGTTGTACAAGTTATGTGGTACTGCTCTAGCAGTGTTAACATGGTACAATACAATGCAGCCTGGAGGGAGGCACCAGAAAACACTGTGTCACACAGTGAGGAGGTGTTGGAATGTTTCTGACTTGGGTATGAAAGTCAATAGCAGCATACCTCTCAGCTGTAGAGATTTTTGCAGAGTGACCAGAATTTTGCCTCATATTTTCAGTCTGTTACTCATGGAATTTTGTTTTTCTGGCCAATCTTTGGCAAATTAATAATGATTGAAATCAGAAAATATTGACAGACATTTGAGTTTCAGACTTCATACCCTTCAGAAAATTCATACTAATGCAAAACCTGTTATTCTATCAACTTTCTACATTTGTAAGAGTAACATTTCAGAATTGTTCCTATTCTTGGACCCCTGTCCCTTCATTATTGATGGCTTTGTTTTTTATTATTGATAAAGTTAACAATCACGAAAGGGGGGAGATTTTAAGACATTGTTGGAGGTAATGGAGACAACATAGCAATTAAGACTTAGTGCTATGGAATTTCCTGGTATAAATAATTGTTGCTCCATTGCTGGTGTTTTAAGACTAAGAGCAACACAAGTTTAATCAAATATTTTACAACACTTGGTATTTTTACATTTTTAAATTGTTTATGGTATATTCATTATGATTTGTTATATTTTGTATTATAAGATGTTATCATTTTGGCTTTAAAGGTTTATTAATCCTGTTTTCACTTTTATATGTAGGAGTAGACACTGTAATATTGATTTATTTTTCTTAAAGTGTTAGCTTATGGGAAGGAACTTGACTTAATTTAATTTATTTAATTTAATTGATTACTTAGGCATGTGATCATCTAGTAGTATATAAGGTGCTTTTTCTTCATGCTTTTTTACCCTGATGATGTCCTGTGGGATGTAAAGGGTGAAAGCGCTAAGTTGTTTTTAATGGTTGCTTTTTGTTTTAATTTGTGGATTCATTAAAACAGTGTTCTGTGAAGGCTGCAAGTCTGTGGTGTATTTCCTTTAATTGTTTCTCCTCAAATAAACTCCAGATTCCCAACACATTTCATTGGATTCTGCCCAGCTTTTGCTTTTAAAATTATCTTTTTGTACTAGATAAAAGTTAATAAAATCACCTCATAACTTTTGTAAACCAGAAGCATATGATGTCTAACCAAAGTCTATGAAAGTTTCTAATAACATCCTATTAATCCCACTCACCCATGCATTCACCTGGGGTATTAAATAAAATATGTTTAGGTATAGGGTAAAGCCTACACAGAAGGTACCGTGTCAGTGTATGTGATACCTCCTCAGTAGCACTCCATGCATATTAATGAAGGTGCGTTACTGAGGGGCAGCCATATAACACGGTTATTGTTTCAGTGTAGGGAGTGTGTTACTGTGTCCAGAGATGAGTAACACATCCCCTATGTTGTCAAAGTGCCGGATATCAATGTATGCATACATCTCCTGCACTGTCAAAGTGCCAGATATCAATGTGTGCATATGTAATAAAGTTTTAATTTTTTTATATGTTTGCACAGTATGGCAAGCAGCAATGGAAACATCCCAGACATTTTAAAATAGAACCTGGATACATTTAATTAAGAATGCAAAGGTCAAGTTTAAGCATAGCTGAGCATGTTTGTGTGGCTTGCCGCAGTGCTTACCAGTGCTTAAACATAGTGGAGAGGTATATATAAAAGTATAGCAGCATTCCACACAGCCACATAGCCAAATGATTAGCATGACATCTGTATGTGCTGTAGGTGCAAGGTTCGAATACAGAGGTTATTAAGCAGTTATTTTGCAAATACACATTATGAGAAGTATTTTTAAATCCTGCTTTGCTGCACTCAGCTAAGCTCTGCTAAGCAAAGCTAAGCCTTGGCAAACAATGCTTAAACAAGGATTGTTTTAGTAGTGCTTTGCTGGTTTGCACATTGGTAAGTGGTGCGAAGCACTGCTAAGCAATGCCAGTTTAAGCATTGCTCAGCTAAGCTGGTTTGCGCACCACTAAACATTGCTGAGCATTGCCAGTTTAAGCACCGATCAGGCTCAGCTAAGCTCAGTGGGTTTGCATGGTGCTAAGCGATGCACCACATATTTAAAAATTGCCCAGTGGTGATAAAGGGTGGGAAAACAGGCTTATTTAAGTGCAACAAGTGGGAATACAGCAGAACCAGTTAAAATTTGAACTTGGCAGGAACTATGGCAGATGTTAGAGAGGGTGCACTCTTCCGGGTACAGTGGTAGGGTTGTATCTTGCAATCTATAGTCATACATTTATTTATTTTATTATTTATTTTATTTTCAATTTGACAACCATGGAAGTCCACTAGGCCAACAAGAGCCAATTTTTCAGTGGAGGCCCAGGGAGAAAAGCTCCATTGAACAATTACAAGCATACACAAAGCAATATAATCATCTATAAGCATCTCTCTATAAGCACAAATCTATGTAAGCAAGAAAGAGTAAATTATTAACTCCCATTAGGTATATACAGTTTTGCTTGTACTGCAATGAATGTGGTCATACACCTTGAGTGAAATAAGCGAATAATGTCATGTATAGTTCAATAAAGATGAAAGCATGAAACCTGATAATGTTAAGGAAATAAAGGTTTTACTGCATTAATTGTGGAATTAGAGTGGTATTGCAAGACCTGCATTATATGAATTGTTCTGCAATAACGACTTGAAAATATAACAATAACTGCATGAAGTCACCCATACTAAAGCTGTGTTCTGCAATATCTGTGTTTTTTGGGCTGTTGTTCATGAAATTGAGGATTACATCTGCACTGAACTAAAAACACAAAGAATACCACTATGTGACTCATGGTTAGCTAAGAAACAATGTTCTGCTAAATTGTAGATTCAGAGCTGTACTACAAGATATATGTATTCTGATATTTGTTCTGCACTAAGATCTGAAGCACTACCAGGGACACCCAAAGTATATTGTGTATATCAGAATTGTCTTGTGTTAACCATTGCATTTCATCTACTTGCATTCCTGTACTGAGGATGGTGCTGCAGGCAAGTATGAAACTGTAATAGCTGTGGACTGCAAATATACCATCTGCAACTGTATATGGGTCAGGTAGCCAGCCTAGCACTCCAATATGGTTTGTACACATCACAGATATTTCTACTCACTAGGGGTTTATAGTCTTAAGCTGCATTCTATGTATTAATGTACAGTTTGCCTAGTATCTCTGTCATGCATGAATCTCATGCATATCTGTTCAAGTGTCACTCCAGTCTTGTATAACACTCTACTTCTATTGCCACATCATATTTTATTACCAGGTGAGCTCTATGCAAATGTCAGTCAATCAATAATCATCAGTGGCTCAGTCTGATAAATGCTAGGTCTGATGTACATTTTGTCACACACAGACCAGGGTTCGAATCCAGTGACAAGTACTACAAAATATTATTGAATTAGTTATGTATTGTTAACAGATGTTCTCCCCACAGGAATTACAGGAAAATGGGTGCAGTAGGCCTTAGTATGAGTTAATAATTTTTGTGTTCAGATGCAACAGAGTGTTAACAGCATTGCTCAGGAATGTGATAAGTCTTCAGAAAATAACAGCAACAAGTACAATACTAATAAAAGTTAACATACTAAATAAAATGTGTAATCTTGGTATGGCTGTGTGGCTGGTGTGTCTGTGCATGTTTGCTGACAGTCTAACCTCATGCCTGCCAAGGATGGCATGATAGTTGTTTACTCTCTGTACTGTAGATGATGCATGTCTCTCAAGTGTCACGCTGTCATGGACTGTAATCACTGTCGCCTAATCCCTCTGTCACAGATCTATCATTGACATGATTATGTTAATAGCACAGTCACACTACAGCAGTCCACAGTAAACCTTGGTAGTCATATAGGTCCAGATGACATGTAATAGTCCTTTGTAGTTGTATACCTGTAGATATTACAGCTTGGCCCATACTGTTCCATGCAGATAGCTTGAGAGGTATGTAGGTGCTACAGCAGCTATATGGCACTGTTATACATAAAGGAAGGGCAGACTTGTAGAGTAATTAACAGTACTGTTGCAAACTATATAGTCTATACTGGCACTAATGGACTGTATTTCTCTTTCCACCCACCCCTTATCTTCATCATAATTTATTATTGTTATACATCAGTTATGGGATGCAGAGTATATTGGGAAAAAGGTGCTAAGGATGAAGCTGCCAGGTAACAGGAAAAGAGGAAGGCCTAAGATAAGGTTTATGGATGTGGTGAGAGAGGACATGCAGGCGGTTGATGTGACAGAGCAAGATGCAGAGGACAGGAAGAAATGGAAACAGTTGATCTGCTGTGGCGACCCCTAATGGGAGCAGCCGAAAGAAGAAGAAGAAGATCAGTTATGGTTTGCTATTAACAAATGTTCTACAAATGTTATGTTGGGCCTCGTGTTTTATTATTGTTATAAAATACAATGGTTGCATACTAACATAACATGTTGAATTACTTATGTTGTTGGCCTTATGCTGTGACTGTTACTGGCATGCTGTTACTATACTGTCATCTGACATTGTTGTATTCCATATGATATGCAATGTTATGCTACTGGGTTATTTGCAATCTTCTGGCATGCTGCTATAACTAACAAAATGTTATGTTTATTATTAAACTATACATATTGAAACACCTCAACACCACAGCTCGACTGTGTAGGCCGGTTCCTGGTGATCCACCTACCCTACCTCAGCTGGCCATGGCACAGGGTCCCAGCACATTTGGGACCCAAGCCGATGGTACCCCATCTGCTGGCCCTGAACCACTTACAGGTGGAACCACCCCTGGGAATGGGGGGAGGGGGGTGTTGTCACCCAGGAACAGCTACCGGTGATGGTGCACAGGATAGAACATTGTGGTTATGAGAACCGCCTATGGAGGGTGGAGGGCAGACTGGCCAACCTGGAGAGGCAAGATGGCCCCAGTGCCTAGCCTCCAGCACAGCCACCTTCAGGGCAATGAAAGAGCAGTGTTGATTGCCAGTGGGTGGGGAACTCAGTCACAGTACTGTCATCTGAGGGCACGTGGCTCTCTGATTCTACAACACCCTTCCCATCCAAGATGTTTACCCACTCTCATGTGTCACACACCACCCTTGTATGCTGCCTTGTCTGTATTGTCTGTCTACAAATGCAACCTCTCCTACCCAACTTACCTCCTCACATGTACCTATATCGCTTCCCCAACATTCCACTCTCACCTTAAAAAAAAGGGACCTATCCCACAAAACAAATATCATCCCATACATAGCTGTCCATTTCGCACCCGCATCCACTGGACACAATGAATTCTTAAATGAATTAATCAACACAGTTATGTTAACCTCAGCCCACTCTCTGGGGTGTGAGGCTCCAGATTCCAAATTCTGTGAAACTTGCACAATTGTTGCTGTAAAAGAAATGGAGAGCTTTGGTCCTTTCCTACACTTGTCCTGCAAATCCATACCTGCCTTTCAGAATGTTTTCCCTTTGCTTGCTCCCATTTCACCACTTTCCTATCACCCCTTTTTTTCTTTTCTTTTCTTATAATTAGCACAGGTTTAAATGGTGCTAAGCAGCTTGAAACAGCACGCAAACTTGCATAAACCCGCTTAAAACTACCTTAATCATCTTATGTGTTTTTGACAGTGTTAGGCACATTTGCAAAACAATCACCCCTGCCAGGTCTCGAGCCCATACCCATGTTAACTACAAAACAGTGCTTTAGCCCACCAGGCCACTCAGCTCTAAATTGCAACAGGTGTTTCCACCAACATACCCTGATTGACACTGACATAATTCAAGTATATATAATGGGGAAATTGGCAGTGTACTTGGGATTGTGATGCAGACACTACACTAGTACACACCCAAATAAATATTAATGGATGTACATAAGGCCTGAGATAGCAGGTATAGCTGGCAACTGTACAGACTGTTACAGAATGTCCACAGTTGTGCCCTCTAGTTTTGACATGGTTTCACAAAAAACATATCTGTCTGCTAAAGTACGGGCACACCATTAAAGACTGAGGTAAGAAAAGCATGACAGACATTTGAGTATCACACCTCATACCCATCAGAAACACATGCTGATGCAATTTCTATGACTCTGTAGCTCAGTCTATTACATGCCATGTATATAGTACATTTTGCCACCCACAGTCCTGGGTTCAAATCCAGTGTGTTACACTTCAATTACATTCTTGCCAATACAACAAACAATGACTGAGTCATGCAATTTTAACCAAAACAGGTTGCTGCTACTGAATTAACTGCTATACATGTTAGCAAGTCAAAGGACTATAGGTATGGACACACTGCACGTATTTGTATAGCCTACCTATATGTCGCCTATTACTATCTGATTGGCACTGTTACATAACAGATGTACCCTAGGCACATGCCTCGACTGGTCTGTTATGGGTACCATCACCCTGGCTCTACTGTGATAACAGAGCTGACACTGCTGTCTCAGTGACACATGCAGCTTGTTGTCCTCCAACGTGTGCACACTCCCCACTATGTGTCCTAGGCAAAAAGCAGCAGCTGCAGGCTGCAACATATGCAGCTGTATGTTACGCTACCTGCTACAGACCTACCATACCTCACAATCCCTTAGAACAAGGGATCCACATGACACCCATACATAAAGGGGTGGGGCAAAGGTCAAGCAACAGGGACATGTGTCACAGTCTGCCCCTACAAACATACAGAGCTGATACACCACCAGCTGCTGCAGCAGCATGCATATTCTGATGGGTATGATGTCTGACACCCACATGTTTCTTCTCCCTTACTGACTTCAACCCACAATGTCGAACACTGAACTGCTAGTTAATCATAAAGTCAATTGACAATGACCAAACATAGCATGCAAAACTGTGGACATACCTCATAAATCTCAACAGTGGGCAGTATTAGTACCTACCCTGTGTGATACTGTAAACTCCACACCTCACTAATGTCCATCTCCCAGACTAAGAAAGGGGCTAAGGCCTACATGAAGGCCTTAAATATTGCACTGTTGTGCTATGTCATTGTCTAATGAAAGTGCAACCCAGCTGTTCTGGTTGCAATTAGCAAGTCCGAGCCACGGACTGGTGCACGGGTAATTACCTGTTATTGAGCATTACCTGCAAAAGACAAGCAACTGAATATGGGAAACAGGTCTGTAATTTGCCATACCAATACAGACTGCGATTTACCAAGCATTATTCTTCTAGATTTCTTCACAAAAGGATTATGTTACTCTATTAGGTATGTAATACAAGTCCCCATATAATGGGATGCAGATGGGAGGATGCAGTTGTGGGGAATAAAGATTACAACAGTAGGCCTATAGTCCATCTCTGGGAAGGACATGTAGTTGATAGTCTGCTGTAAAACAGCTACAGGCATGCCTCTCAACTGTGCCTGCTGTAAATTACATCACAGCTGTGGCCCTCTCGCTCCCTCCTACAACGGTTGGCTCCTGTATGACTTCTACTGGATTATGTGGTAGTCATATTGTCAGTAAGTGAGGGTAGACACAGCTGTCATATCACAGGATGTATGTTATTCAGCACCTCTCAGTCTGTGAATGTCACACAGGAAAAGGTCAGACATTGTAAAGGTGTCCATGACTGTCCCTGATGTACTCTGGCTAGGTCACAGTTTAGTTGACATTTATATGTCATTGCTTGAGGGCTATGGCTAACATACCTGGCAACCCCCTAAAGCAGGAAGTCAGGTCATAGCCAGTATTACTGGGGGGGGGGGCACAGGCCAAACCTCAGCAACAGAGTGTCCATACTGGTCATACAAAGTAAGAGTATGACTAGAGTGACAGTTATTACTCTAGCATAACTGTTTTCTAGGGTTCTGGTGTGTGACAGCCAGATTCACCATATTCTGGGAATAACCATCAATTATTGGCTAACTGACTGCCAGATATCCACAGGTATCTGGCAAAAGGACCACATACATCAGGCACATGTACACATTCAGAAAACATCTGTGCACTGGAGAAGTTTGATGCCTACAGGGGAGGATAGACTACAGCAGGTTTGCATTGCTGTCTGTCATTGTGGCACAGTGATGTTGCAGGACTGTCTCCACATACATGTAATAACACCTACCTATGTGTATGACAGTGGCCAAACAACATAGTAGCTGGACTTTGCTCACAGGGGACACACCACAGTAGATGGCACTGATGGGTGTGGAGACATACAGCACACTCTGTCATGGCACACAGGGGCATAACTGGCATTGCTATTATGTTGGTGATAGCGACATACATAGTGTGTTACTAGGCTGTGGGGTATGGCATGGGAGGTAGCAGTGGATAGTGCAGGGCAATTTGGATGTGCATGGTCTGTACATAGTGGATATCAATGTATCTGGGCCTGTGATGTGTTCCTCCTCTTGTTGTCTTTCAGAAACGATGTATAGAAGGAGGCACCCGCCATTTTCAGAGGCTGAAAATAATGTCATCCTGGATGGCTTCAGACTGTATCATGACATTCTACTGTCCAAGACTTGCCACAATCATGACCAACATGCAGCACTGTGGGCTGAGTTTGTCACAGCAGTCAACAATGTAGGGCAACAGGACAGAACCTACGAGCAGGTGTGACACTGGGCCACAGATATGGTCAATGCTGCACGGCAAAGGGCTGCCGCTGTGGCCAGGGAATGTGCTGCCATCAGTGGAGGGCCTGCAGCAGAAATACCATTCTTGGCCACAGAGGAATTCCTGGCAAACCTGGAAAGATCCACCGGCTCCCAAGCATCCATCACCCCATACATCGTGGAGGTGGGTGCCACAGTATCCACAGCAGAGGAACATCCAGGTAAACTTCCTATGTTCATCAGTGTAATACTGTATCAGCCATTGTTGCAACCTCTGCATACCAGTACACAGGTGTCAGGTGTATCTGCATTGGGGGGGGGTGTCATTTGGTTTTAATGCACAGTTGCGTGCACATACTCAAAATGTCAGCAATGTAGGCAGCATCACATGAGCTACTGTACATGCTGAAATATACACATATTACCCTGTAACAATGCCACATTTGTTATTGCTGACAATACGTCTCCCTCACATTTCCATAGGTACATTAGGTGTGGCTGGAGTCCAAGGTTCTGCACCTGGTAAGTGTGCTTCTTTTGTTGTATGGATCATATATACCCTACAAATGTTAACAGTTGATATTTTGCTCTAGGCACAACTGTTATGCTTAGCCAGAGTACAATACTTGTATGTTAAATTTTGGAGGGGTTAACTGATGTGCTTTGAATGGGTAATCACAGTTGTGTATTTGCAGGAGCAGTAACACATATGCACTTATTTTTCAGGAGGTCTATGCAGTCTACTATACAGGAGGCAATCACTCACAGATACCTGTTCACACACAATATGAAAATGGTACATAGTTGAGGCAGTGACACTAGAACCGGCATAGTATGCTCAAGACAGGTGCACTCTGTTTTATGTGTAGGTCTATCACATTCGCTGATATATTGCTTATTGCACAGGTGTCTAGTACTGTCAACATTAACCAGATGTAGCTGCAGTGCATGTTATAAAGGGCCTATCTTGTCTGTGTATGTTGTAGTCTGTTTCTGTGTTGCGAATGGGATTGGAAATAAGAGGGATATGTATAATGACGTCTATATCATATTATCGTATGTTCAAAATATCGAATGGCTATAATATCGAAAATGCCATTCATCAAAACTGTTCTTGTGGGGGGGCTGTGCCCCCCACATCCCCTGCTAATTATATATACCAACTCTAAGATCGCAGTACAGTGAGGAAAGGGAAAATTTTCTGATCCTCACTGTACGGCGATCTCACGAAAAAACTTTTCGCTGAACGGCATTTTTGACATTGTAGCCGTTCGATATTTTGAATGTACGACAATATGATATAGACCCGTATAATGCAGTTGTAGCTCCTCATCTGTATGTGTATGTGTGGGGATTACCATACATAATACTGCAGGTAGAAATTTACTTATTTTGTCTTTCTCCTCACAGGTGACCGTTGGGGTTGGAGTGTGTCCCCCTCACAACCTGATGTCCCTGTCTCATTGGATTCTGATGATGATGGTGGCCATAGTGAGGCACAGATGGGGTTGTTGGAGGCTGAATCTTCCCCATGGATTGACATCCCACTTCCTCCCCAGTGTCCCCGCACACAGTCAATATGACCACACATACCCAGTCCCCTGTGGCCAGATATCATACAGAGTGTGGCCGCATTGAACAGGAGAGTGTGACATCTATGGCATCAGTGAATACAGATACTATCCATAGCCAAATATCTGGTGAGGTCCCACACAGGCAGATTGATAGGGGTGCTCGAAGGAGGACTGGTGGCCATCACCTGTCACAGGTGTCACATCACAGGTCACTTGACACATGTTTCGGTCCATCATGGAGGCACGTTCTGAATGCAACACCAAATGACTGCTCAAGATCATGGATGCATCACTGTCTGACATGCATGACTCCCTCAACCACATTGTTGATGCCATGCATCATTTCACTGATGTAGTGGACAGATGATGGGGTGAGACATTTTCAGTCCTTGACTGCACATTGTCTGTGCTAGAACATGGGGTGGGAGTAGGGAATCAGACACATGGCCGTAGGTCAGCAATAACATCTGCTGAGAGTCCACGTTGCCATGCATACTCATGCCCCCATAGTGGCAGTACCTCTAGCACTACAGAAGGGAGCGTGCTGCCCACACCATCATGTGGCAGGCCATGGGAATGTGGTCCTGGGTGGTCCCGTGTGGGACATGGGTCCAGCAGACACCAGTCACCATCAGCAACTAGTACCACATCTGACCCTAGGCATGGTGGTGCCAGTGTCACTCCTGGCTGAGTCAGCTTCTATGTTCATGGCCAGAGATGGTGAACTATCCATTCTGCCATGTACGGTCCACAGCTGTCCAACATACCCCCCACATGTAGGGCTAACACATGGCTTGACTGTGTATGCACACAAACTCAAACATCACTGTCACATGCAGGCACCAACAGACACACATGGCACCTCTCCATGGCCCAGCTGACGAGCATCCTTTCTTGACTCACACACGTGATGTGAATAGTTTAGCACAGCCTAGGCCCCTGGCACCCCCACACCACACCCTGTGCATGTGATGAAACCTGTGCCACATCCCTGCTATCCATATCATCGATGCAGGGACATGCAAATATGTGTCTGATCCACAGGGTGATTATATTACATTACATAACATTTTGTAGTGCAGTAGTGTTATGCCATGAAAGCTGCTGTATGCTGGCATGTGTCATGAGTGCACATCACAGTGTTTGTACCTTTGTTGCATGATGTTAGATTGGCAGTAGTGTTGCAGGCTGACAGGGGACTCTCAGACCTTTGTATGTTTCTGTTCCAAGGGTCTGAGTGGCTATGCTGTGGAGACTTGGTGGCAATACAGCAGCTCAGGATGGCATGGCAGCAAAGTGAAAATATGACATTAGCAAGGTATGGCTGCATATGTGCATGATTACCTAGGTGTGGATGTGTAGAACAGTGTGTCAGGGACAACAGGGGTGGACAGCATAATCCTGCATGCATTCCCCATAACAAGGCATGCTACCCTTGATGCATGCCACCTGGGTGTTCTGTACCTACAAATGTAGATGGTGGAGGATACCATTTATGCCTATGTAGATGTGGGTTATTTAGGGCCAGCAGCTACTTACAAGGCCTTAAAATATACAACCATTGCGCACAGATAAACAAGACAGTCACACTGCTGCAACGGGATACATTTACACACACAGAAAATTTCCCTTATTGAGATTAGGATCCCTGCCTATCTAGTAGTGTACACTAGAGTACTAAGTACTTATTGCATGCACCACAGAGCTGTTTTGACAGTGTCTGCCAGTGCTGTTAAGGTGGATGACATCAGCAGGCCTTGTAACGGAGGCCAATGAGGGGTTGACAGGTAGGCACAGGGCCTTAAAATGCATAATCATTGCACACTGATCGACAAGACAGGGGCACTACTGCAAGGGGATACACATGCATACACACAGTTGCCCTTATTGAGATTAGAACCCCTTACCTAGCTAGTAGTATACACTAGAACACTAAGTACTTATCGCATGTACCATGGAGTGTATCTGTTTTAAGCATGTCTGCCAGTGCTGTTAAGGTGGGTGACACCAGCAGGCCTTGCAATGTAGGCCAATGGGGGGTTCACAGGTAGGCATGGGGCCTTAAAAATCATAAATATTGCACACTGCTGCAAAAGGATACATTTACACACACACACACACACACACACACACACACACACACACACACACACACACACACACACACACACACACACACACACACACACACACACACACACACACACACACACACACACACACACACACACACACAGAGTTGTACTTATTAAGATTAGAACTCCTACCTATCTAGTAGTATATGCTAGAGCACTAAGTACTTACTGCATGTGCCATGGAGCTTCCCTGTTTTGAAAGTGTCTGCCAGTGCTGTTAAGGTGGATGACATTAGCAGGCCTTGTAAAGGAGACCAATGGGTGGGTTGAAGGTAGGTACGGGGCCTTAAAATGTATAACTATTGTATACAGATAAGCACACTGCTGCAAGATGATACATTTACACACACACACACACACACACACACACACACACACACACACACACACACACACACACACACACACACACACATACACACACGTGCCCTTATTGAGATTTAGAACCCCTACCTATCTAGTAGTATACACTAGAGAACTAAATACTTATCACATGATTCACAGAGCTTACCTGTTTTTCAAGTGTCTGCCAGTGCTGTTAAGGTGGATAACATCAGCAGCTGTTGACAGGGAGGCCAATGTTGTGGAGGACAATAGTCACAGGGCCATAAAATGATTGGACATTGTACATACATAGGCCAGATGGGAATGTCTGTAGTGCTGTATGGGAAATGTCTACATATACACACAAGGTGGCTGATGTGAGATTAGAACCCCTGCCTATCTACTATTACACACTACAGCTCACAGTACTAGTTGCATGCACCACCGGTCACATTTAGTGTACATGTGACTGCAGCCAAAGTACTTGTAGGCTACACAAAGTGGCCTTGAGTTACACAGCCTGTGTGACCTGCAGAATGAAGTTGCTTTATGTTGTTATTGTATCTAGTATCTTAGCAGTGGGGTACCTGGTAATATCCCTGCTATGTGTGTACAGTTACCTCTATCACCATTTCTGGCCATTTCAGTTTGCTAGGTGGAGAATTGGCTATTGATAATATGGCCTGTATATATATATATATATATATATATATATATATATATATATATATATATATATATTTATACCACATACTGATAGATAATGGTAATCATGTCTGAGGGGGATATGGAGAGACAGATACATATACATAGTTGCCTGTATGCGCAGAGATATTTTCACATCTCAGTTCTTTAGGCAGAGGAGGCATAAGACATGGGCTGATATTAGCTAAGTGTAGGAGCATGCCCAGTGTGACTGTCAGTACTTACAAGGTGACTCCAGGCCAGACATACCTGTACTTCAGTCTGGGATTTTTTGTGCTACAGCCAGTTGGCTGCTGTAACTGATTCAGCAGTCCAGCACTTCCTTAATATGTCCAAGGGATTCCCCTGCTGTGTGCTGAATGAAATATATATGACTCATACCTAGTGACTGTACAGATTATAATAGACTGTAGAGGCTTTTGCATCATATGTATGGTACATTTTACATAGCATTGTGATTTTCTGGTACATCAGTGAAAAATCATTATAGATTGACATTAGGAACTGATGACAGACATTTGAGTTACTGACTCCATACACACTAGGGAGCCCATGCTACTGCACGGCCTGTTATTCTATGCACTTTCTACATTTGTCTGGCCACTAGTTAATCCTTCTCCTTATATTTGTGCCTTTGTCAAATTCCTGTTCATGGCTTTTTCCATATTCCTGCTCTAAGTGGTTGTAAGTATGCTGTGACTGGGATACATGATGTAACACCACACACATGGTTACAATCTTCACACCTCTGACTGTATATGTTTTGCAGGATGTCCAGCGTTTCACTTCATATATCTGCTCTGCTCTTCAGACAGTTGCATTTTTCTGGTAATATACTACTAAATGGTGGCCACTGAATTGTCATCCATATTGACAGTTACATAATGGCCTTTACATCCTGCTGCTACTCTGACTTATTACAACCTGCGGTTATGCTAGCAACGTACTAGGTTACTTAGAGCATGTATAATGCCTGTAGTTTTGGCCCTCGATCCCTCCATTATCTCTGGCTTTGTACAGCTTTCTTGCAGTAACAGATTGTGACATATTAACAGTCTGCGGGACTCCCCCCATAGGAGTACCTCACATGCAAAATTGTAGGTGTAGCCAGCTTCAAACCATAAACACCATCACCCATGCTAGTGTACTTAGCCACTGAGCCACACCAGCCACCAGAAAGTGAAGCTTAATTCATGACACTATCAACAGCAGACAGACATATACACTTTGACCCCTGCATATCGTGGAAAATAAGACATGTAGCTAGGTTGTTTGGGACAGCCCTGGGATTGTGTGGTCTGCTGATATATCCTTGTGAACATTCTCTGTTACTGCAGTTGTATGTGAACACTGATTTGTTGGGGGTAGGGGACTGTAGCACTGAGAGTCGTGCGTCTGTCCTATGACCCCACTGTTTGGCAATTCCCTTACATACTGTAGAGGGTTTTACTGCCTTGTGGCCTACTGCATATTATGGGGCAGTCACTATTGGACAGAGTACCTGTTGTCCCACACAGCTATTTGTTCTCTGCAAGTAGGCCAGTTGCCCACTCTATTCCCTTGCATAAATGCAACAGGTCCATACATATGCTACAATAGTCTAGTACCCCGTACATTTGTTGTAAAGGAGAGTGACTTACCTTACTGGGCATGCCTACGTCTACCTACAGGGACAGCCTCTGGGAGTTCCTCCTTTGTGTCTCCTGTGGCTGTGGCTGTGGGGACCTTGGCAATAGTGGGAGGCTGTGTGTCCCTTCCCTGTGATGGTCCTGCTATAGGTGTTTATGCAGGATCATATTGTGTAGCATGGCACATCCTGTGAACATCTGTGCACATGTTGCTGGAGAGTACTGCAGGGCTCCACCTGATATATCAAAGCACTAGAACCATGACTTGAGCAGCCCAAACACATGCTCTATGCCTAGTTTGTGCGTGTGCCTCAATATAGCATTCTTTGGTAGGTGTGTGCACATTTCTGATGGGTGTCTTCATCCACAGTTCCAGTGCATAGCCAGTATCTGCCAGTAGATGGCCGTACGGGATGTTCCCCCCTGGCAAACATCTGGTCCAGCTGTGCTGCATGCCAGATATGGGAGTCATAGTAACTGTCAGGGCTGCCAGCATACACATTCATGATGATGCCCTGGGAAGTGGATGGAGTTATACCCCTTGCAGTTGACGTAGACTCTACGTTCCTCACTGGGTGGTGCTTTAATCTGTGCATGAGTACAATCTATGGCACTCAGTATCTCAAGATAGTGTACTACATGGTAGAATAAACACATTGTGCTGCTCCTCTCCTCAGGGGTGCAGGGTAAATAAATGTGCTCACTGGCATGTGTTTGCATTGCAGCCAGGAAGTGGTGAAGTACCCTGGATGCAGATGCCTGTGAGACTGCCATCATGTCTCCAGTTGGTCTTTGAAAAGTACCTGTAGCTAGTATTCTAAGGGCTACACATACCTTTGTCTTCACTGGAATGGGTTCCCCTCTGTTGGTTCTGGGTCTGAGATGAGGGCAGCAGAGCTCAGTCATTTCTTGTAGTATGTCCCTGTCTACCCTATAGTGCTCTACAATCTCCAGCTCATGTAGCTCCTGGAAGGTTACTCTGGGCCTGAACACTCTACTCCTTCTCAGTCTAGGCCTATTGTCTAGGCCTATTGTCAGTGGCAACATCAGCACTGACTCCATCCTCTAAGACATATAGATATAGCAGATCAGCAGCAGCCCCTAGCATTCTGTCAGTTAAAATTCACAAGTTTGTACTCCAGTGGTGCAGAGTGTGGGGGAAAAATCAGATTGTAGGGTGTATGCATACTTTATAGTGCTCTGCTGCAGATGCAGCCTGTGTGATTGGCTAACTATGATGCATTCCACCTGCCAAGTACATCACTGAGGGTTTTGAATGGGCCAGTTTAAGTGGAACTGGGATTGGCTTTCCCAGGCAATCTGCTTTTTTTTTTTTTTTTTTAAACTGCCTTCCCTGGTAAGCACTGTGGCACAGCAAGCAAACCCACACCACAGGTATAAAAAAATGCTAAGCAGTCTGGACACACCCCCCATGCACATGCATGCTTAGCAAAGCTTAAATCAGCTAAAACATGTGTCCCACAGCTTAACAAAGCTTAGCAGCACTGGACACAACCCATACTTAGCTGAACAGCGCACCATGCAAGCGGGCACCGCTGAGCTCCAATCTGCTTAAAATATAGTGATACACCCCTTTTTGATGTCAGATAGCTCTTCTGTGGACACCAACATGGTTCTGGTGCTACATGGATTTTATCTGCAGACACAGTGGCCCATTTTTGCTAGTCAGTAACCCATCTCATTTGCATAGAGATCTGTGCACACATCCTGGATACTTCACTATTCCAGGGCCTGCCTTCTTAGCAACCATTGAAACCTACCATTGTACATACTGCATGCAGGGCCCTATAATGCATTATCCTCATATATTTCTTATTTTTAGTTTTTATACTTTTTAATATATTTTTTTGCATAACAGCACATTTGCGCACTACTGCATGCCATGCAAACATGATATGGTTTTAAAAAAAATGATTTATCACATCATTTTGCATGAGTTTTTGGACACACAGGGCATAGTGTTGCACATAAGTATGCCTATTATGTACTCCTGACCTTCTAAATCGGCTTTTACAGACCCTGTTCCATTTTTATTTTTTTGTACACAGATCTGCTTGCTGGATCACTCCAGCTCCCTCATTTGCATGCAATTCACCTGATTATGAGGTGTTCTGCATGCCATGGACACTTCCATGTCCACAAGCTTGTGCATGCCCCTCTGCTCTGTTTACTCGATCACATGGAGTCTTAATTCCATGTTAATTCCATGCCACTATGCCTACTCAGAAAAGCCATCCATGTAGGCTTTATTAAATTCCCCCTACAGTCTATTCCTGATAATGGGGCAGTTTCTGACCTTCTAGAAAATTGCAAAATTTAGTTCATTCATATCTGTACAGGTTCATATGTAAATAATGGGCTATCAGTCTCTAGACTATTACAAGCCTGGCCAAAAAATAGAGATCAGAATCAAACCTTACATCTTTTATCTGTGAGGTAAAGGTCTTAACCATTATGTTATACTCATAAAGAATTAATACTAGATGACATTTTTACACCATGTAGTTCATAGGTAAGTACTAGGACAGCTGCCCTTGTGGACCATTTAAAGCCTAACCAAGTTCCCCTCAAAGGTGAGAATCAAACACTGTACCTTGCATCTGTGAGATTATGCCAACTCCCAATGATACTGCACATGCTGATACAGGTTTTAATGTTTACTCCATTTCTCATCTCCATATTTTGGAAAAAAAATTGAAAAGAGTTGTATTTAGTCAAGTGGTCAGTTTTTTTTTACTTTAAAGGATTTTTTTTTATCTAAAATGACTTTATTAGAGGATAGAGCATGTCTGCAGTCATTATTACTTTAAATACTACTACTTATAAGGCCTATGACTGAGGTGGTCAACCTTGAAGAATCACTAGTGAACATCAATGACCCCAAGGCCAAGAGTGATGGTTCCAAAGTCAAAGCTAAGTGTTAATCTGCAAAGTTTGAGTTTAATGGCGTCATTGAATCTGCGGTCAAAGTCAGTAGTCCTGAGGTTGCTTGCTAGAAAGTCAATTCCAAGAATGGGAAACACAGTTCTGAAGTAAGTGGAGTTCAGGTCAGCCCTAAAAGATAGACGGCTGATATTGACAAATGTACTTGATCCAAAGGGGTCAAGACTGGCAGGCTAGAGCCCAATAGCAGTGTTGATACTCTGACTAAGGGAACGGTTAAAATCATGCACAGACGAGGCATCAGTGTTGACATCAATGAAAATGGCTAGGCTGATGGTCTTCAGGGGACTAAGGCCTGAAGGGATCCCACTGAGGAAGGTTCAAGGCCAAGGATCTTAGAAGTAGCAAACAAGATGCTCTGAAGTATTCCTAGTGTTTGCAGGGTTGAGGGCAGGGGAGACCTAGGACCACAACTGCTGTACAATAAAAAAAGACTTCCATATCTTTTTATAGTTCATATGGACTAAGTTGACTTTCTGACCCCAACAGATGCAACAGAAGAGGTTCAGGAGTATAGGTTCACACATGAAAGACTAAGTACTACCCAGGTGAGAGGAAGAGTTCATTTGAGGGGAGCCACCCCTTCTGCATGCCTAACCTTGGAATGGAAGAGCTTCCACCAAAATGTTTTCACTGGAAGTCTTAATAGCTTCTAAACTCCTGGTAGGCTTAGATTGTTTATGAACAGCTTCCTTTTCAAATTCTATATTCTTCTTCATCTGTTAGGAAAAAAAAAGATTTGGAGGTAGCAAGTGTGTCCTTCTTGTTAGAAACAGGTATAATTCCTATTTTTCTATTCTTAGCCTGTTATTACATCCTTTTATACTTTTTTATACTTTACTTGCTTGTATAAAAATATTTTATAATTTTTGGAGCTTTTCTCCCCAGGCGTCTGCTGAAAATGGACATTAATCCAATCGGGCTATCACGGTCAACAAATGTAAAA
>NC_056728.1:773388447-773440947 GCF_019279795.1 Protopterus annectens | reverse complement strand
ATAGAAATAGTACTGTTGTATTAAGCACTGTTAACCCACACTTGGGTAGGCCCATATAAAGTGGATGAAGGGAGTGCCAGTAGCTTTTAAGCATATTTACAGTCTTCAACTGTTGGTTCATGCCCAGCATGTACAGGTTAATCTGGCACATGAGTAGCTTGGTATTGTGTTCCCCAGAAATGTCAGTGTGCTGCCAGAAATGTAGGGAGCTGTTAACATATAACTTGTAATTTCACCTAAACATATCTAGATAATTATAGGAAAGTAGAGCTGTCAGTGTACCATCTCAGCAGTAGTGTGTCTGAGCAACTCACAAAATATGTAGCAGTAGCATCTGCATCCCGGACAATGTGTATGTCAGATACAGCTCATGTATATAAAGATCTAGCAAAACCCATTTGACAATTTAAGGACAATTAGGTAGTGTAATAATGCATGTAGGGGACATATAACTGCAGTTACTAGGAATGTAGTGTAAACTAGAAGGATATATAAGTTGTTAATGGAGCTATCTTTTTCCACCCTACTGTATGTGCATAAAAAATGCAATTCCACACCTCAATGGGTATGTCTAATCCCAAAACATTTGTTGGGACATATGTCCTATTGGTTTATAAATATCTGCCTTTATTTCAATGCATGTGCCCTGTTCAAATACCACAATATTGGTGGCCTGTTGCCATCAATTAAACCTGCATGCTGTTGTAATGTCCACTGTTGTTCTATATATGCATGTGTTATGCTTGCTGTTCAACTGTTGGTACTCTGGTGTGTTGGGTTAATGGGAATACTTCTGCATGCTATTATAACTAATTGGGAATGCTGTTGACTGTTACTAACCCATATTTTTATTAAATCCTCCAAAACATAGAACGTATGGGAAGGCCGGTCCCAGCAGACCCACCTGTCTCACCTCAGCTGGCGATGGCACCTGGCACCAGCAGGTCCGGTGCCCAGCCTGGGACCTCCTTCTCCATTGGCCCTGTGCCACCTTCAGGTGGAAGCACTGCAGGGGGTGGGGCTTGTCCCCCCGTGCAAGCGTGGCCGGAGGAGGGCCACCTATCACCCTCCGAATGGTCCGGGCTGTGCTGCGTAGAGAGATTGAGCATTCTGTCACTGATCCTCTACGCCAGCTTGAGGCACTAGTGGTGTGAGTCATGGGTGAGCCTGCCCCTCCTACGCAGCCCCCAGCACAGCCACCCTCTGGGCTGTGAAGGTGCAGTGGTGACTGTCCATGGGTGGGGATCTCAGTTTCACTGTTGCCATCTGTGGGCTCATGGGCTTGCAATTTCTAAACATTCTTCGCTGTCAATGGTGTTTACCCACCACATGTGTCATATACCACCCTTGTATGTGTCTTGTTTGTCTTGTCTGTTTACCTCCCCAACCTACCTCCCCAAATATACCTACTTCCCCTACCCCACATTCCACTCTCACCTGAAAAAAATAAAGGGCAATCTGCTCCCAAAAAAAAAAATATGCCCCATACATAGCTGCCCATTTTTCACACATGTCTGCTGGACACATAAAATGTAATTTAATTGGCAGTACAACATACTTTGTTGTCTTCACCCCTCTCTCAGGGGTGGAAGGTTTCATATTTACCTCCAAATTTATTGCATATGCACAGCTGTTGCTGTTAAAGAAATGGGCAGCTATGGACCTTCCCTACACCCGTCCTGCACATCCCGAGCTGTTTTCCCTACTGTCTTTCCCTCTTTGTGCCCCTTTTTTGCCACTTTCCTATCTCCCCATTTTCTTTTCTTTCAAAGAAATGAGCGTGGGGGTTAGCAGGAGAAAGCATTTTTAAGCAGTAGTTAGCGGGTTTGCGCGAGTGTGTGCTTCTGTGCGCTTAGCTAAGCATTGCTAAGCATTGCACAAACCCACTTACAACTGCTTAAAAGTGCCTTTGTCACTCTGTATGTGAGGGCTCTTGGTCTGCTCAGCAGCAAAATAAAACACCTCTGTCAGTCTCGAACCCGAGACCTTGTTACACACTACACTGCATGAAGTACCACTAAGTCACAGTAGATATACAACAAGTTGGTGCTGAAATAAATATATCTTGCACCAGAGTGACTGAATGTAAAGGAAAAATAGGAATGCCATAACACACAACTTGTCATGTGGATCTTTATCAGCAGTTGTTGTGGTATTGCATTACATGACTGTGATAAGAGAAGCAGCCATTCTAGCAGGAAATAATGTTACAGCAGCACTTTACAACACTCACACAGTATCATAGCAGGAGAAACACTGGCATATCTGATTAGGGCAGAGGCCATACCTCCCAACTGTGCCTAATTTTCAGGGATGTTCCTGATTTTGAAACAAATTTTAGCTGTGTCCCTCTGAATCCCTCTGAAAAGTACTGACGTTGGCCAGAAAGTTGGTGAATTACACTTAATGAATAATGACAATAAGTAAGAGTTAGACACTGCTTGCACTTCAGAAAAGGTGTATTAATCCATATGCTCTGGTTCTCTCAAAGTCTCAACTTAATGGCACTAATATTTTAAAGGTGTACCTCACTTTTACCTACTTTTCCCTGAGTCTATTCAGATATGTACCTGAGTGTTTGAGAGGCCTGGCAGAGGCAGAAACACACAGGCATATCAGCTTTTCTGCTGTTACACACTGTGCAAATAGCTTTGTAAGGAGTTCCAGAAGCATACCCTTATGTAGGAGTATAACACTGAAATACCAAAGGATGTAGCCATGTAATGGTAGCAACCAAATGTAACAATGCCATTGTACCAGTGCTGAAAAGACCAGTGTGGTGCACAGACAAAGAATAACAGGCTAACCTCGGGCTACCACGTGGATAGGTCCACAGTTGGGAGCTACGCATTCAGACCACTTGCCTTGATAAACTAACAGGTACACAGCAACCCTTTAAGTCCAGCAAGATAAAATTCACACAATAATACATAATGCTCTTTGTACTTCTGCACCCCTACCCAAATGTAGAATATACCTGTGTGTTCAGGGTCTACCAAGGATGCAGGTAGGCATACTTAGTACTGAAATTTGTCCAGTTTTCTTGAGCAGCCTGTGCTAATGTCAACACTAAAAAAGCACAAACCGTTCAGAAGTGAGTAAATTAATATTCACAGTATAGCAGTTCACAAACAATTCATGTGTCAAAGGAATACATCGCAATAACTAGTTTTGTATGGCAGTTAATTGTACAATTAGAAAAGAAAGTACATACTCCCATGTATCTTGGGTTAGCATTTTGAGGGGTGAGTACAATTCTACACTGACAAGTGCGTACTGGAAGAAGCAACATTCAGGTCGAGTACAACATTTAAATCACTGACTACACCCCTGGCTTCAGATATAAGAACTATACCAACCTTCTGCCTTAAATAACGTTGTCCACAGCAAACAAGCATGATCCCCATCTTGGAAAGCTGAAAGGGCCACGCCTACCCGAGTTAGCAATTTATAGCATTGGGTTGCTATGACAGTGATTACTGCAATTACCACACAGCAGGCTGCATGCAATTAGCAAATGGTGGCCACCAATTGGTGCAGAGGCCATCACATGCACATGTGCAAATACCTATAAACGCAGGCTGTAATTGCTGCCAACAAACTCAATCACTCTATTGCAGAGACTGACAGAGAAAGAGACAGAGAGAGAGAGAGAGAGAGAGACAGTGAAAAGCAAAAGGAAAAAGAAAAAGAAATAATATCAACTCATACAAAGGAAAAGTATGTAATAGATATGTATTTACTGGCATGTAGTAGATGTTTTTAAGAGAACTCTACATGATGTGAACCATTCATATGTGGCAGCAGTACATATCTATGCACAGATGTCCTGCTTAACTACTGCCATGGACAATTCAGTGTGTACCTGTGGGCAGTGGGACATAACTGTGAAATGTGTAGCTCAGCATTAAATGTCAAACATCTGATCCATGTTATCTGTGTTCTATACAGTAGTGTGGCCAATGGTTCTTTGGGGGATTAGCCCAAACATTTATATAAACATGGGTGTGACAGAGTAACACATGCATGATAGTCATATTAAAGTGTAGTTTAGCATTGGCAACTGCTGTACCATGCTAGTATGCTAATGTGTCATATATAATAACATCTGTATTTGTGCATAGAGCAAGGGACATATTGCAACTGTTTATGAAGGATGGACATATATATGTTGCTGAAGGTTGTTATGTGCATATTTGTATGTAGGTTTTAGTGGGTGACAAACAAGACAGCATACAGTGCTGGTATATGACATGTGGTGGTTAAACACCGTGGGTGTTTTGTTCAGTTTGCAATGTTGCAGCCAGTGAGGCCTGCTAAAGCTACCTGGGCTGTGAACACTTTCAATGCATTTCTCACAAGACTGTGCGATAGTATTACATTACTGTACACCTCACATCCTTTGTATAATTGATATTCCCACCATGAAAATTGGACTGTATATGTGCCTATATGTATATGTATATGTACATCAATGGATGTGTATATGTATGTATATATATATATATATATATATATATATATATATATATATATATATATATATATATATACAGAGAGAGAGAGAGTCATATATACTCATACACACCCACATCTACTTGTTGCAATAGATTCTGTGTAAAGTTGACTGAGTGTGATGGTTAATGTGTTGGTGAATATGTCAAAGATGTGTATTTGTGGGATAGCTTAGTGGGAAACTGTTTCTGTTATGGTATTATTGGTGCTGGCTTTGATCCCAGCAAAAGCTGTGTATGCTGTTGCTAGGCAGATAACGCACTATGGCATACAGTCTGATGTAGTCCCTTGGTGTTAAGTGGGGTGTGTCATTGGAGGCTAAAACACTACATGTATGCTTATTGATTAGTACTGATGTTGAATCCAAATCCTGTATGTACAGTAGTACTACTTGAAGCTCTGGGCCTAAACAGCAAAGTATGGTGTATGTCCACATTGCTTGGAACCACTGTTTTGTGTGGTCCCTGTAGTCATCACAGATTACATTCCTCAAGCTTAAGGTTTTGTAAGTACTGACACACAGTACTGTATGGTACACACGTAAAGCTTATCTGGGTTGCCATACCTTTGTGTCTTGTAATTATGTCTGATGTGTGTGTGGGTATGCCTGTAACATGTCCTCTGTCATAGTTGTGTTACAACATATAACTGCATATCTAGCAACATTTATAGTTTACTACAGCAGTATGGCCCCTATACTCACAATTGTGCACATATTTGGCCACGGGTTTGCCATCAACAAGTTGTGTGGTATAATGGTAATACTGTAACTGGACCTTACAAACATTGCGATGGATGACATATTTCTTTATGCATTGGCTTGATCTATATCTGCTGTGGCTAGGTAGTGCATTGTGTTGCATACAGTGTGGCAGGTACTCTTGTATAGTCTTATATAGTGATTTTATTTTGTTGCTGTGCAGAGCATGGTTTATTATATAGAGCATGCCAGGCACTTTCAAGCAGTTGTGGGGTGAGCACTGATAAGTGGTAGTGAAAGTGTTTAATCTCAGTCAGCTAATAGGTTGCTATATATGTTAGTTCAGTGATATTTGTACTGTATAATGTTAAATGTGCCATATGACTTGCTCATACATATCTTTTCTTTATGTCTTCCAGGGATCATGGCACACCGTAGAAATCCTAGCTACAGTAGTGCTGAAGATAAGATTCTTACCAGCTGTATGATTCAGCACTACAGCCTACTATTCTCCAGAACCAGCCAAGACCAGCAAGCGTGTACTGCAATGTGGCAAGATGTGGTCCAGAGGCTTAATGAGGTAGGCCTGCATAACCAGACACATGAGCAGGTACGTCACCACTGCAGTGATACTTAGACATGTCTGTCAGCATGCTTCTGATGTATGGAGACAACAGCTTGCAACAGGTGGTGGGTTTAACATCCATCCCCCTTCACCAGAGTGGAGGAGCTGCTCCTGAGCCTGGTGGCACCTCCCCAACAACAGCAGCAGCAGACATTTACCATGATTGAGGTTGGAGCCACACAGCAAGAACACATGGAACATGCAGGTAACATGGCATATCTGTAGACTACTGTTACCTCTATTGGTAGATCATGCATATGTGAGATGTGTACTGTGTAGTTAGAAGATGTGGAGCCTGTTGTTGTGTAATACTGATAATTTGGAACATAATCTGTAGGCCTGTGAATGTAAACTGTTCTACTGTATGATTGCAAACCTACAGTAGCAATGCCACAGTTATCACCACTGACAAACTGTCTCATATCTATGCAGGTCCCTCTGGTGTGACAGCAAGGCAGTGGACAGATGCTGATGAGTATGTTCTACATTTATTATTGCAAATAAAAAGTGCATGTCATAGTTAAGGTGTAGGCCATGTACACATGTAACACACCTACCCATAATGCATGCTGTGCATGTTTACTGTGAGACCACACACATCTCACTAATGTGATTAGCTGCCTCAAACACATGCAATACACAGACCATCTCAAACAAATGTGGCTACACTGTAGTGACCATTGGATAGGCAGAGTCAATACACAACATGCACATAACATACACAACTATGTCATACACAGAACATGTTAACATGCTACACATGAAGGATTCACAAACCCTCTGTAAAGTCACACTCCAGTATCCCAAATGTCATCCACACAGCACACATAATATACCTGAGGGGTAGAGGCCTATCATGGGGCAGTGAAACACTCTGCAACACACAACACATTCATGTTAGGGAATGCTCCTTATTGGCCTCCTTACAAACCCATGTAACAACTGGTTGTGAAATGGTGAATGTAGCCATGGTAGTGCAGTTCTGTTACAGCATGATAGGTGCTGGTTTGGGACACATTTGTAGCCTTGAGTGACCACATGATGCTTCATGATGATGGCTTATGGTACTACACCCCATTCAGTTATTGTAACTACAGTATTACACATAGCTTTAATTGCTATACACCTCAATGTTGTGTGTGTGCAAACATATGGACCTGTAAACAATATGCATACCAATCACCATTTGAACAACTGACACATATATGTCTTGTGATGCTATTGAGTGGCTAGGTCATATGACACACATTGGGTATGTGTGATGTTTAAATTTGCAGTTGTGTTTTAGCATGCCATGTCATGGATGACACTGGCATGTCCACAATATGATCTACACTCACCATAACTACTGTACATTGGGTATGTGGACCAATGGTATTCCATCAGTTATACATGCACCACTGATCTTGTGTGTATACACATCATGCATGAGCTAAAACTGTGTCCACAATTATTTGCTAAAGACACAGAGGCTCTAATCAGAATTGGATATCTAAGTGACACACAGATACACATCCAGCCATGGTATGTAGACCTGTGAGTGATGGTGCACAGTACATTACAGAGTTTTGAATACTTGCACAGCAATGTTGTGTCTATGTATGCATTGCATTCCAGGGGGAGGCCAATCACCGAACAACAAAACACATGCATCAAAGCCATGTATACTGTTAGTAACGAGGACTGTCTACACTTGCACTGCATGCTGTTGAGCAACACAAGTCCTGCATGCTGACATCTGTGATATGACTGTTTTGCTTGTGATACCGTACCCCACTATCAACTGCTAATGAGTATGTTCTGAGATTGCTGGTGGTGTGTGTGTGTGTGTGTGTGTGTGTGTGTGTGTGTGTGTGTGTGTGTGTGTGTGTCTGTCTGTGTGTGTGTCTGTGTGTCTGTGTGTGTCTGCTTTAGTAAGGAGTGTATTTGTGTGTGTGTGCATATGTGCATGTGTGCATGTGCATGTGTGCATGTACATGTGTATGTGCATGTGCAATGTATGCATGTGCATGCGTGCATGTGGTCTGACATTATGTACAGGTCTTAAAGTGCGTTTCCTGTTTTCCTCTCACAGGTGCTGAGGTGGGGCTGGTTCAGTGCAGCAGGGAACCTGATGTCACTGACACAGATAGTGATAATGAGGATAGGTGTGTTGAGGCACAGGCAGGTTTGTCAGGGTCTGTTGTTGGGCCACCAATTGACAGTACACAAGTCTCCACCCCATCCATGCACACAGTCATACTGCCTGTACATCCATCATCACCAATGCCCTTAGCAGAGGGACAGTGTATAGTCAGCACTGGCCAGGACAGTGTAGTATCCATGGCACATGCATCAGGACACAGCAGCCATAGCCAGACGTCTGGAACAGTACCACATAGGCAGAAGCCCAGGGGTTCTTGTCAGAGCACTGCTGGTCATCATGCCCCTGGCAGATGTGCCACAACTCTTACAACCACACGGATGTTCCAGGCTGTTATGGAGGCATAGGCACATATGGAGCGGTACACCAGACAGGGACTAAGGGCACAGAGGGTTCATAACACCTCTGTAAATGACAGTATCCATGACCTAGCAGGTGCCATACGTAATTACACTGAGGTCATTGATAGACGTTGGGGCGAGACATTAGCTGTCCTCCACAATGTCATGTCCATGTGTCAGGACAGTGCGGGATGGTTGAGACATCGACGTGGACGTATGCCAGCAACTTCATCAGCTGGCAGTCTCCATGGACATCCATCAAGTCATAGCCACTCCAGTAATGCCAGTACCAGCACTAGCAATGTTGGGAGGGGCTGTCCAGATGGTGATCTGTAAAGCCTGCCAGGTACAGTCTGTAGCTGTCCCACAAATCCCTGTATATGGCAGCCACATGGTGGAACTGTGTGCATGCAGACACACACACATAAACCAGCCACCTAGGGCAAACTCATACCCGCACACATTACATCCACATTGGCCCATAACAGTACTTTTGGCCCTCACACATACACACTCACACACACGTCAATTGTATGGCTCAATGTAGGCCTCTGGCAAACAAACAACACACCCTGTGCATATGATGAAAGCTGCACCACCTCCTGTCATCTGTAACATTGATGCAGGAACAGGTTAACATGGTGCTGATGCACAGGGTGACTTTATTACAGTATAGCAATGTTTTAATGTGTAGCATGTTGTCAGCAGTAAAGTGTAATGATATCCTTGAAGGTGTAGCTGAGCAGGCATGATGCATTAAAGCTATAATTATCAGTGTAGTATTGTTTACACCAGTGTTTATTCCAATTGTGTATTGTCTGCCCATGTGCCACTTGGCTGATGTGTGTAGTTTTGTCAGTATGTGTTATAGAGTGGACAGTAAGTATGGGATGTGTGCAGCACAAATTTGCAGGTGTACATGTGTGAACATGGTTGAGGTGCACTGTCTGCATGTACGTGCCTATTGGACACATGGGCAGGGTGACATGCCCTGTATTAGGCAGTGTTAACACTCCATAGTTTCTATTGGTGGCCAGTATGCATTGTACTACACACATTTTGGAATGTGAGTACACGTGTGTGTATGACACGGTTTGACACTGTGCTGTGGGTGATACTGTTGTTACTATCTGTCATTGGTTTGCATTCTGGTAGTATACATAATCTCAACAGCCTGCCCATAAACAATTGTTAGATGATGGCTTGACAACTGACACACAGATGTAGGACACACAGTAACATTTGCAGCCTTCAAGTACTATTCTATGCCAGTAGCAAGTGGTATTCACCTGCACTCAGTCCTGGGACCACTCCTGTTTGGCATATAGCTTTCTTAGGTACAAGCAAAGTAGGGATATGTCTGGCCATGTTTGGCAATGCATACTGTGGGCTATAATGCATTCTCCAGATGACACACACATCCTCCAAAAGGGTATCATACAGACAGATATCTGGTGTCAACCCCATGCTGTAAAGCTATAAGCCAAATAAAGCATAGTCATCCACTTTTATAAAACAATAGTATCCCCAGAGTACCACATAGGTAGTAGCCCCCAAAATGTGGAACAGGTACCGATGTATACATAGAGCCATGTGTTAAGTCATCTCTCCTTTGATAATCACATTTCCAAAGGGTTTTGGAAATCCCTCTGTGGATCACATGAGCAATAAGGGGTCTGCATGCATATCCACATCTCTCCAAGGAGACACACACACACACACACTCTAATACAGTTGGCACACCTCTAATAAATAGCCATCTTTGACAGACTTTGCTGCTTTTGAACAGGTTTCAAATATACCTCAGGCATAAACCCTCACTCACACTATTCAATAAAAACTATAATGAGTGTATGTGAAACGGATGACGTAGGCCAGGGAACACTGCAGTGGCTAGGCTTGTCACAAGCATTCAGATGTGACCTAAGGTCTGGAAAGTGGCAGCATACTCTGGCAAAGATAACAGATGTGTTCATGGAGAAAGCAGGGTTCCCACCTATGAAATAATTGAGGTCACATGTATGTATATGTATTTGCCACACAGCTACCTGACATGTGTAGTGCACATACTGTTGTCATTGTGATATGTCATACAGTAGTAAAAGCAAAACCCATGACACATTAACCAACAGTGTCACACACAGTCACCAAGTGCAGTATTCAAACCCCTACGTAACTACTTTATGTGATTACAGCAGCACACATTTATACAATGCTCTATATACATTACTGGGAGTTCTTCTTTCCACAGGTATATTTGTAGGATGGTGACATCATCAGACCTGACAAAGATGAGTATACCACTTTTAAGGTGTTTCAGTAGTTTCCAAAAAGATTTCTTCTCTCCAAGGAGACACATGCACACAGTTGGCAAATGCAGGATTTAAACCCCTACCTAACTACTTTATGACCCTAAAGCAGTACGCACTTACATGACACGCTATACACATTACTAGGAGTTTTTCTTTCCACAGGTATATCTGTAGGATGGTGACATCATCAGACTTGACAAAGATGAGTATACCAATTTTAAGGTGTTTCAGTAGTCTTCAAAAAGGTTGCATCTCTCCAAGGAGACACACACACACACACTCTAATACAGTTGGCAAGTGCAGGATTCAAAACCCTTCTTAACTACTTTATGATACTAGAGCAGTGCACATTCACACAATGCGCTATACACATTACTAGGAGTTCTTCTTTCCACAGGTATATTTGTAGGATGGTGACATCATCATAATTGACAAAGATGAGTATACCACTTTTAAAGTGTTTCTGTAGTCTTCAAGAAGGTTGCTCCTCTCCAAGGAGACACACACACTCTCATACAGTTGGCAAGTGCAGGATTCAAACCCCTACCTAACTACTTTATGATACTAGAATAGTACACATTTACACAATGCGCTATACACATTAATAGAAGTTCTCCTTTCCACAGATATATTTGTAGGATGGTGACATCATCAGACTTGACAAAGTGGGTTACATTAGGTGATATTAGGTGGGCTACATAGAAGGAATTTCTAAACACTTTGGCAATGTGATCATCAAAGGAGAGTTTACTATCTACCTGGGTCCCCAGGTCCATAATTACATTCTCCTATGTGGTAATTTGTGGGCACTTTGTTTTATCCAAAGGGGATGACTATGCATTTTTTGGCATTTTGCTTGAGGGCATTGTTTTGACACCAGGTATCTGTCTCTGTAAGACCCTTCTGGAGGATGTCTGTCTCAGCCGTAGAGTCGATTATGGACCACAGTTAGCAGTTATCTGCAAACTTGGTCAGCCATACTCCTCCCATGCTTGCCTGTTCCTCTGAGCAGTATCTATTGAACAGGTGGGGTCCCAGGATGAAAACTGTGGGATGCCACTTGTGACTGGTTTAGAGTTGGATATGGCACCTGCAACTTTGACCATGTGTGTGTTGATCTGTGAGCCAGTTGGCCATCCATCCTGTGATATAGGGGTTATTGTTCAAGTTGGTAAGCTTGTCCATGATGCCAGAGTGGGGAATGGTATCAAAGGCCTTAGTGAGGTCCAGGTGGGCTGTGTGGACTACTTTCACCTCCATCTATGTCCTTGGTAACTGTTTCAAAGAAGTCAACTAGGTTTAGGAGACATGATATGCCTTTAATAAAGCCAAATTAGGTAGAGTCCAGTGTCTGGAGGTTCCCAATGTTTCTGTTTATGGGTTCCATAATAATTGGCTCCATAGCTTTGCAGACCAAGCTGAGTAGGCCTATAGGGCAATGTTTCCAGGTTCTGTTGTGGCACCACCTTTGTGGAGCTGGATGACTGTTGCTGTATGCCATTCTTTGAGTACATAGCCTGTGGTAAGTTTGAGTCTGGACAGTCAATGTAGGTGAGGGTGTAGTTCCTTTTGGGGTTGGTGTAAGACGCAGCCTGGGACACCATCCAGTCCCATTGATGCTGTGTTCTTAGCTTTGGAGAGGGCTGTTTTTACCTGCATGTCCATGAAGTCTGGGGCTCTGCATTCTTCTGGGATGGACATAGGCATTTTTGGGGGTGAGGGGGGGGGGTGAAGTTTGCACTGAACTTGTCCACCATGATGTGGGCAATGTCAGTTGGTTCAGTGTATTTTTTGCCATTTTGCAGTAGCTGACAGCATATTTGAGAGTTGCCACCTAAATGTTTGGTATAGCTAACAAAGGCTTTGTGGTTGTTATTCTTAGATTCCTTCGCAATTTGTCTTTAGAAACTGGCCTTGGATTATTTTATAAGCGATCATTGTTTCTTCTTAATAATGATCAGTGATGCCTTTCCTTTTGTGAAGCTTGCTCTATCATGTGTTAGATTCCTCCTTCTGTTGTATAGCTTATTTATGGGCAATGACCACCAGATTGGTTTCTTCTTTTTTGGAGGAGTGCATCTTGGTTTTATTTGGGATGTCTCGATCCATGCATCCCTGTAGATGCTCACAGAATGCACTTGTAAATGATTCTGCAAATTGTATAGCATTATCCTATAGCAAGGAGGCTTTGGAACTTTCCACTTTGGTCTTGAGAAGTGTGCATTTTGCTTTTGAAAATTTCTTCACAGTGGTTTCCTTGACTGAGGGGGGGGGGTGGGATGTGGATGTCCAGTCTGATTACTTTATGGTCTGATATTACCAGCAAGGGGTTTATCTCTGGTGTGGAACACTGGTACCCCATGTTGGTGATGATCAGGTCCAGTATGTTGTCACATCTAGTGGGTGTGGTGATCAGCTGTTCCAGGGCGTTTGAGTTTTTAAACTCTAGGAAGCATTGGGCAAAGGACGTTGTACATGAGTAATTCTCCCAGTCAGTGTTTGGGTAGTTGCAATCTCCTCATATAATGGTGTTTGGTTGGACCTTTATATTTTCCAGTGTTCCCAGGAATACTGAGTGAGGTTCCTGAGACAAGGTAGGTGATCTGTAGCAGGCTACAATCTGATAAGCAGCTTTGCCCAATGTTAGTTGCACTTGCATGGGCTCCAAGGCCTCATGCTGTGCCACTAACCTAAAGGTGTGGTTATCCATAAGGTAAATGGATACACCCCTTCCTTTCCAACAGCTATGTGTTTGACATAGCTTTGTATGTTAGGCAGAGATCACCTCTGAGTAGGCGATATGCGAGAGAGTACAGCTGGAGCATTTTGAGATGGTCTGTGTATGGCATGTATTTCAGGCCACTAATCCTCTTTGTGAGGTATTTCTGCAGGCTTTCCAGTTGTTATAGATGTCTTGTGAGGTACATAGCAAAAGGGGCGTTGTACTCTATTATGGATCTAGTGAGTGATGAGTAGAGGGGAACAATGTCCTCTTCTATTCTGCATGAGACACCTTTTGTGATGAGGTGTGCCATGTAGAAGGATTTCTTGACTACTGTGGGGATGTGATTATCACAGGTGTGTCCACTGTCCACCTGTGACCCAAGGTCTCTTATCACACTTTCAGTGTTAAGTATACTACTGCCTATGTTGTAGTTCATGGCGATTTATACCTAGTTTAGTGGGTTTATCTATAATTCCAGAGTGGGGGATGGTGTTGAAAGCCGTGGCAAGATCTACATAGGCTGTGTGAACCACCTTACCCTTGTCTACGGTTCTGGTGACTGCTTCAATGATGTCTATCAGGTTTAGGAGACATGATCTGCCTTTTACAAACCCAACATGGTTGTGGTCCACAGTTTGGAGATTACCAATGTCTTTTTTTATAAGTTATATGATGATACATTCCATGGCCTTGCAGAGCAGGCTCATCAGGCTAATGGGGCACTAGTTCCTGGGGTCTGTGGTGGCTCCCCCCTAGTGTAGTGGGATAACCGTCGCTGTGCGCCATTCAGCAGACACAAAGCCTGAGGTGAGGCTATGATTGAACATGGTACGTAGTTGTGGTGCCTGTTCATTCTGTAGTTTGTGTAGAACACAGCCTGGGATGTTATCTGGTCTCATAGATGCTGTGTTCCTGGCTTTGGAGAGTGTTTTTTTACCTGTGCAGCCATGATGACATCAACTTTGCAGTCTTCCATTATAGAGATGTGCTCTTTCGTGTGTGAGAGGGGGGTAAAGTTAGCACTGATCCTATCTGCCAGGATGTTGGCAATATCAGTTGGGTCTGTATATTTAGTGCCATTGTGCTGTAACTCAGAGCAGATCTGAGAGTTGCCATTGAGATTCTTGACATAGCTATAGAATGCTTTGTGGTTGTCTTTAGAATCAGTGTTGATTTTGTTTTCATAACTAGCTTTGGAGGATTTTATCAGGGACCACAGCTTCTTACTGATGTTGACCATGGAGCTCCTCCCCTCATGTGATTTTACCCTCTTTTGCAACAGTTTCTTCCTTCTGTTGTGCAGTTTGTTTATGGCAAGGGAGCACCAGATTGGCTTCCTTTTCTTGAAGGATAGCGTCTTGGTTCTGTTTGGGATAGCACGATGCATGCAGTCATGTAAGTGCTTATAAAGTGCAATTGTGAAGGATTCAGTAGTCGTAACTGTATTGTCCATCTGCATGAGTGTCCTGCAGTTCAGCACTTCTGTCTTAAGAAGCATGAAGTTGGCTTTGGAGACATTTTTAACATGGTTTCCTTAATGGGGGTGTGGGTCCAGAATGTGGATATGTAGGGTAATTAACTTATGATCAGTTGAGACCAATGAGGTGCTGACTTCAAGTATGGAACACCGGCCACGCAGGACAAACCAAACCCCGTAATCAACACAAATAACCACAAAGTGAGCTAAATGCTACTCTTTGCCAGAAGTCTCAGCCTCCAGATGCGCACACTCGAGGCACTTCTCATTATGGAGAATATTGATATCTGTGCAGTAACAGAAACCTAGTTCAAGGCTCCAGACAGCACACCAGCACTACCAGGATACTACTCATTCCATACCTTCCAGCATCAGAACCTGAATCATGGCACATAGGGTGAGGATGTATCTGTATTCATCAAGGATACCTACACGTCTCTCTACATGCTCTCTACAGGATATGTACCCATAGAATGTTGCACAGCAATGTTCTTCACACTCCACAGGGGTGGGGCCACAAAAACCCCTTGGCATTCATGCTTTATGAGCCTGAATCATAATGGAAGTCAACAATGCAGAGATTGGGAACCTTCACACAGTTGAGCACACCCAGTTTGGCTTCGTCATATGCAGACCATGCCTCCTGAACTGGGAGGATTTCTTTGACAGTTACCCAGGCTACAGATTATTGAAATGAGCTGAACACAGCCTACCTATACCTTGCTAAGGCCTTTGACACCATTCCCCAGTCAGGTATCATAGATGAACTCACCAACCTGGCCATGAATCCATACATCACAAGATGGATTGCAAACTGGTTCACAGATAGATCCCACACATTAAGAGTTGCTGGCTACATGTCAGACTCTACACCGGTAATGACTGGTGTCCCCCAGGGTTCAGTCCTGGGGCCTCTCCTGTTTGGTATAGACTTCTCAAATGTACATGCCAACACAGGAGGGTTGTGGTTGACTAAGTTTGCTGGGAACTGTAAAGTGTTTGCCATAATAGATTCCCCGGAAGACAGACATGTTCTCCAGAAGGGATTTTATGAGACAGATGTGTGGTGTCAGAATCATGGCCTCAAGCTCACTGTGGAGGAATGCATAGTGATCCTCTTTGTTGAAAACAAAATACCCACAAACTACCACATAGGTATTACCCCCTTAAAAATGACAAGATGATAAGGGATCTGGGGACACAAGTTGCCAAAGTGATTGGAAGATCCTATGTGGCCCACCTAATCAACAAAGGGTTTGCATCAGGATCCAAAGAGGTAGTGTTGGCACTCTACTCTTATGTCATTAGACCCATCATTGAGTACAGTGCACCATTTTGGATGTACTCGACTTAGCATCTCCAGCAGCTGTAGAGACCACATAGGTACCTCACCAAGTGGATTACTGGCTTCAAACAGTTGTGTTATGCAACACAACTGGTAAAACTAAATATGTTCTTCGTTGCATACTGCCTACTCAGAGGCACACTCTGCCTAACATACAGAGCCATGTCCAACACGTAACTGTTGAACATGCTCCATCTACAGATAACAACATTGAGTCACCCTACACATTCCAGGGATATGAACCTCATCACAACGATGAATACAACATGCTGGTGGGATAGACTACCATCCCAGACACTTGCCTTACTGTGGAACAGAGTCCCAATGTACATCAGACAGAACCCCTCACTGACACTCTTCAATTGGAACCTTGATGAGTGGATGGGAAACAGACAATTCATGCCAGGCATCAAATCAGCAGCCCCACTAGAAAGGGGCTTAGGGTACTAACTATTAGAACTAGGCCTTGGGAGACTACGCAATGGTATGGTGAAAGCTGTACAACTTGCGTAGGCTGATATATGCCTTCGTGGAGATAGTCTACTACATACCTATGAACCTATGTGACAGGTACATGTCTACAGATAGTAGATGTGTACTTCATTGTACAGTCATGTTGTACAGCAGGCACATGGACCACATACACTGCAATGCTTACAGATACTGGTGGCTGTTATGTACAGTGGGAGAGATGTGCACCTCATGTCTTTCATGCCATTGGGATGTGTGCTGGGTGGGACAGTCCTGGATGGCTCCCTGTCATGGTCACCCTCTTACACATATCTCTGCCCATCCATCTTTGGCTTATTATACTGTACCCCCCTACACACACACACACACACACACACATATATATATATATATATATATATATATATATATATATATATAGGTACATAGGTAGGTAATAGGCTATCTGCCTGAAGGCATATATTAGTATGGCCAGAGTGTGCAGCAATCACCACCCATGGAGTTAGTTCCCTAGGCCTCTGTGTAGTGGAGCTGATGAAGTGATCCATGGTGTGACAGTTTAGTTTTACATACACTCAGCAAGGCTCCTCCGGAAGAGTGTCAGTGAGGGTCTCGGCTTAATGTCGGTTGGGAGCCTGTTCCAAAGCAAGGGAAGTCTGTGAGTTAGTAATGTATCCTTCCAATATGTTCTATTTAATGTTGTGATGATGATATCCCTAGCGCATGTGGTACAATGAGCTTGGGTTTACTTCAGATAGCGCATGTACATCAGTTCTGCATTGGACATGGACCTGTCTGTTGGGCAGAGATCTCCTGAGTAGACAGTATGCGACAGAGTACAGATTGAGTTAAATTCAGTCTTGTTGCATGGGGCAACTGTTTGAGGCCAGTAATCCTCTTGTTGAGGTACTTCAGTGGTCTTTCCAGCTGCTGAAGGTGCATAGTCAGATTCATTGCGTGTGTTGTGGTACTCTGTGATGAGTCTGATGACTGATAAGTAGAGGGAACCTCCTTTAACCTACATGCAAAGACCTTGGCAGTTTGTTGGAACACAACATGATTTTCTAACCACTTTGTGAATGTGTTTCTGGAAGTAGAGATGGCTATCCACGTGTCCATAGATATAGGGTGTTGGCATCTATGTGGTATTTGTATGACTGTAGCTGGAGGCCATAATTTTGACACCACATCTGTCTGACTGAGACCCTTTTTAAGGATGTCTCTGTTGTCCCAAACATCGATTATGACAACTTTTTTGCAGTCATCCACAAACTTTGCTAAACATAGCCCTCGTGTGTTTGCCTGTATTTTTGAAAAGTATACACCAGACAGGAGGGGTCCCAGCACTGAGCCATGGGGGACAGCAGTTGTTACCAGCTTGAAAAGTAGACCACAATTCTTACCTTGTGGGATCTATCTGTGCCTCAGTTGGCAATCCATCAGATGACATACATATTTATGTACAGGTTGTTAATTTTGTGGATACGACATGTGTCTGAGATGTTGGAAAAGGGCTTTTCAAGGTCTATGTGGGATGTGTGTAGTTCATTTCATTGATGTGTGTCCTGGGTGACTGCATTGAAAACAGTCTAGCAGGTTTGGGAACCATGATCTGCCCCTGACCAAACCAAAATGGGTAGGGTTGGGTGTTTGTAGGCTCCCAATAGCTCTCTTTATGAGTTCCATCATGATGGACTCCATGGCCTTGTAAATCAGGCTTAATAGGCTTATAAGACAATAGTTCCCATGGTCTGTTGCACACCAACACGTGTGGAGTGTGCCAAACGTTGCTGTAACCCATTCAACAGTTTCATATCCTGTACAGAGGGTGAGTCTCAACAGACTGTTCAGGTGCAGGGTCTGTTTGTTTTGGAGTTCACATATGACACAGCTAGGGAAACCATGTCATCCCATAGATGCCGTGTTTTTAGGTTTGGAAAGAGCTGTTTAACCATTGTATACGTGATTTCTGGGTTTTCACAATCTCCAGGTATGATAATGGGCCTTTTTGTCAGTGAGAGGGGGGTAAATATGTATGAACCTGTCTGACAAGATGTTGGCAATGACAGTCATGTACATGTATTCATTTACAGTTTGCACTGACTCAGAACATATATGAGTTTACATTGATATTTATGACATAGCGAAAGAAAGCTTCATGGTTCTCTATGGACTCTTTGACAATATTTTTGCCAGAGCATGGATTGGATAATGTTAAGAGTGCTCATTGTTTATTGATGATACTGATCGGAGATTTATTGATCTTCTTTGAATTTTCACTTTCTTTGAACAACGTAAGTACTTGTAGTAAATAGTTTGATTATGACAGGAGTCCAATATATTATATGGGTCTGTTTTCATATAACTGTGTGTGCAAGGCAGGATTGGTGAATAGTGACAAGTTTCTGGGGTAAGAACTGCAACTGCCAGATGTGTGTGGCCCACTGCTATACTCAGACATGGCCTAAGTGTGCGAGCCTGCCCAGTATGACCTTTCAGTATGTTGTTGACTGACATTTAATTTGTTTATTTAAGTGTGTGAGCATGCCCAGTATGACCTTTCAGTATGTTGCTGACTGAAATTTGCTAAATTTGTTTGTGTGTGAGCATGCCCAGTATGGACATGTATACTACATGTGCATGAAAAATCAAGTTGGTTTTTACTTCAGGGCTCACCTTTGTGTTGTACATCGACAGGAAGCACACTATGCTTGCAGGGCTTCCATGAGTCACTTTGCATAGACTTATCAACATTCTACATACAGGGGGGACAGCTATTAGTTATACATTTCTACCCGGGAGGCACACCTGATTGTTACTGTGGGTGTACATAGGATGAGGGGTTCACCTGACACTTATACACATTTGCTAGGCCTGCACTGCTATGTCATGTACTCCATTTCAGTCTGTACTGTTGCCTATCATACTGGCTTGAGGCATACTACTGTACTACAGATCTTAGCTTCCAATTTCACGTATATTAGTTTGTGACTTCATAGCCTACCCAACCCACATCACACTGCCTGGCCTGCTGTTATCTGTCTGCATAGGCCTGGGGGGAAGTTACTCATATGCCTCTTCAGAGGGCATGATACAGCATTTGTTTGTGTTTGTGTTAGTCTGCAATTGTCCTGCTGTGTCTGTGCCAGTGAAATGCTGTCATGGCTTAGTGGTTCAGTACTGTGACTATAGTGCACAGTATCCTGAGTTTGAGCCCTGTCACTGCTTTTTATTTTCCTGCTGGGCAGACCAGACTGCTTAAGGAACAGTAAAGCAGGTGTGAGCGTGTTTATCTGACTTTGCTCAACTTTGCCTAACGTTGCCCAACTTTGCCCAACATTGCTCAACATTGCCCGATGTTGTGCTAGTTAGCGCGGTGCGCAGCTCCACGCAATTGTGTTTAAATATGCTAAATAGTGTTAAAATGTGCTTAGCACTGCTTTATATTGCTTAAAATAGGGCAATCATGCCTCAGGTGGTGCTACAGGGCTGCCTATGTTGGATGCACATAGTACACTCCCTATACATGTTTGAAAACAGGTAATGTCAAGTTAGGCATCCCTTTTATTGTATGTGCAAATCAGAGATAGGTGTCATTTCCAGGGTTCCTACTGAGTCAGTGTATGTGCTATGCGTTGCCTCTTTGCCAAGGCCAAGGCATACTGGGCACACCTCCTTCTGCCTACTGGGGCAGGCTCAGGTTGTTCCTCCTCCGAGTCACACTGTGCCTGTGCAGGCCTCGGCAATGGTGGGGGGCTGTTTGGCCCTGCCCCATGCTGTTCCTTCTGCAGCTGTTTTCACAGGATCATATTGTGTAGCATGGCACATACCATGACAATTTGGGTACATGCAGTTGGTGAGTACTGCAAGGCTCCACCAGATGTGTCCAGGCACCGGAACCATGACTTGAGCATCCCAAACACATGCTCAATAATGTTTCTTGTTTATGCGTGTGCCTCATTATGGAGTTCTTGTTCGGGTGTGTGTGCATTTCTGATGGGTGTCATCCGCCACGGCTCCAGTGCGTATCCAGCATTCCCCACTAGGTGACCGTCAGGGATGTCCCCATTGGCAAATCTCTGGTACAACTGTGTCAGATGCCAGATGTGGGAATCGTGATAGCTTCCAGGGCAGCCAGCACACATATTCATTATTATGCCCTGGGCATTGCACATGACCTGGCAGTTGATGGAGGGGAAGCCCTTGCGGTTGATGTAGACCTTACCCCTCTCACCGGGTGGTGCTTTGATGTGTATGTGCGTGCAGTCTACTGCACCCATTACCTCAGGGTATTCGGCTATTTGGTGGAAAAGACACATATTGCTGGCCAATGCCTCACGAGAATTGGTTAAATATAAATGCTCAGTGACATGTGCTGACATGGCATCCAGGAACTGGTGCAGTGCCCTGGATGCTGATGCCTGTGAAACCCCCATCATATCACCAGTTGGTCTCTGGAAGGTACCTGTAGCTAGTATTCGTAGGCCAACACATACCTTGGTATCCACTGGGATGGGTTCCCCTCTGTTGGTTCTGTGTGTGAGACATGGCCGGCACAGCTCAACAATTTGCTGCAGGAGGTCTCTGTCCACTCTATAGCGCTCCACTATCTCCAGCTCATGTAGCCCCTGGTAGGTTACCCTGGGTCTGTACACTTTTCTCCGTCTCCTCAATGTGGGTTGCTCAGCAGCATTCACAACATCACCACCCTCAGCATCTGCACATGTTGGTTTATGATAGCAATAGCAGCCCCTAACATTTTGTCTGACTTAAGCTTTTTAAGTTTTAACTTTTTGTATACTGCAGTGTTGCAGAGTTCTTGGGAAAAAACAGGGTAGACTGCTGTTTGCAGAGTTTAAAGTGCTGGGCTGGGCTGGGCTAGTCTACTGCCTGTGTAATTGGTTGATTCTGATATATTTCACCTGGCAGCTCTGCTAGTTCTCCTTGGTTAACTTCCTACTACTTCTTTTCCTTCCTTTTCCATTTCTGTTTCCACCCGGGGCAGCGCCACTCAAACAAGCGCAAACACAAGCACACAGGCGCACACACGTGCACATGCTGTGTGCCCGTTTGCAAGAAATTTCAGATATATCCACGGCGTACACCTTTGGTTTCTTGTTTTCAGCTAGGACAACTGTAGACATGCCTCTTGCAATCCTGAGCAACTCAGGACAAACACAAGCCACTGTGCTCCAATAAGCTTACGGTCTTCTACTCTACTACTCCCCTACTCCTACACTTACACTCTAGGGACATGCCTCACAGGCCGGTGAAAATTGGGATTCACTATCCTTATCCTCATTTGCATAGGATTGCCTACTAATGCTTGGTTACATCTCTCACACTGAGCTTCCCCCCTTAGCAACCACTACTCAGTGGCCATGTTGTTTTCAGCCTGCCATTCACCTGCATGGCAAAACAAGCTTTTAGTGAAAATGCCCATTTTGGCTATTTTTCAATTTTTTTCATTTTATTTAAAGCGCCGCACATTTGCGCAGGGCTGTGCTATGCTTAAACATCGGCGATCGGGGAAAAAATGGATTTTAAGGATTTCCAACATTTGCAAATGCCAATGGCCTTATATTTGGCCATTGGCATGGTTCCTCAACTAGATGCATCCTTTATTTGGAGCTGTCCTAGCTCCGTTTAGTTATTTGCAGAATGGTACTCTGTTACCAATGGAGTACATTTCTGCAAATAACACTCCTCTTACACGGACAGGTTAGTGTTTCATGGATCACAAATTTACCTCATTTGCATAGCTTTCAGCAGCAAATGAGGTAATTTGCATGCCATAACACTGTCCGTGCAAGAGTAGCTTTAGAAACTCTCATGCACGTCCCTGCCGGCTGTTGCTGTATCGCTTGGCAGACATATTGACTGTCTGTTGTCTTACACTGATCTTAGACTCCGTGCAAGCCTTCATAAATCTGGCCCATTGACAGTGCACCATACCTCTCAACTGTACAGATTTTCACAGAATATCCACATTTTTGCCTTATATTTTTGGTCCGTTTTTCATAAAATTGTGGCTTTGTGGCAAATTAGTGGCAAATCATTAAAGACTGAAGTTAGAAAATAATGATGGGCATTTGCGTTTTAGATTTCACACCCTTCAGAAAATTCTTGCTAATGCAAAACCTGTTACTCTATCAACTTTCTAAGTTTGTAATGTAAGAGCAAGATTTAAAAATTGTCCCTATTTGTACCACTTTTTTCATGGCTTTGTCCAGATTCCTTACTCTAAGAGGTTGAGAGGTATGTAGTACACTCCCAGACCTTCTGTCACATTCTATTACCAAGAAAAGAAGGAAGTTAAATTTTAACTGAGCTATGCAAACAATGAATAAAGGAAATGCTTATGGAACATAACTGAAGTGTGGCAAACTTCTGTCACATCCTATTACCAAGAAAAGAAGAAAGATAAGTTTTAATTGAACTATGTAAACAATTAACAAAGGAAATGCTTATGTACCATAATTCAAGTGTGGCAGACTGCATTTTAAATTAAAAAGGATTCCAACCTGACTCTAGTATCCCTCACATTACAAATTTGACAATTTTTGCAATCATTAATGAGTTGTTAATATCTGGTAATAAATCACATATGTCCTAAGTTATTCTTACAAAAGCTTTATGTGTGCATATATTTGAGTCCCCAATATAGACAGTTTAGTTTAACATAAATGCTCTCTGAACAACTGTAATAGAAACCAAAATATTTTTAGCTTTATAATTTTGTTTGAAACATTCTCATTAATCCATGCAAGGGTTGCAAATATCTCTGATGCACTATTTCTAACTCTTTCATTTCTTAATGGCATTGATTTTGCATTTTTTATCCGTTTGCATATTTGTAGTTTTGTACTCTTCTTTGATTTAATCAGTTTAGTAATTTATTAATATTTGTTTACCAGAGTGGTCCACTGATCAATATTGACCAATTTTGGATTCAGTCTTTATAAAATAAAAAATAAATCACAAACAAAAATATAGAAATATAAGCAATAGCAGAATAGTTCAGACTAATTACATGGAAAAATGTATATACATTCCAGTGAGCAAGCACAGTGCAATGCACATTCAAGTAGAATACCTCATACAGTATATACTTATTTTCTTAAATGGGTCAATCTTCAATGGAGCTTAAGAGAAGAGAAGTGACTCAAAAAGGAGACAGGTTACGTGATATGTCCTGTGTTGAAACAGGATCATTTAGCTTGGATGAAGAAGTGCTTTTTGAGTTGCATTCTGAGTTTGGAATAAGTGTCGATTGCCTTAATGTTGAGGGAGAGCTTGCCAAAGAGTAGGTGTCTGAAAGGAGAAAGCATGTGCAGTGCTGTAGAGTAATCAGTGATTGAAAACTATAACTATAATAACCACCAGCATGCAAAATTTAAAAATACTTTTACTCCAGTCCAACAAAATGGTTAATCGTGCCCACTGGGCATTATCACCCTCTTTTTTTGTTCTTCTGCAGTCACTTAATGACATCATGGTGGCTCCAAAAAGCAGGATCATTTACTGGTATGAAGACACAGTACTCCACATCTATGACGGTGCATGTCTCCACCTTGCAAAGTTAGCATAAAATTTGAAGACTTGTGGTTGTGCAAAACAAGTGTACACATGGCAGTCATTACTATTGCAATTTAATTAATAGACTCAAATGTTTTATTACTCAAAGCTTCTTGTAAGTTATACCATTTTCTCAGTTTCAGTTTTGAAAAAGGTTTAACTGTTTCATAAGCTAGAAGTATGCCTGCCAAAGGTATGACATCATCATCATCTAAGTCTGCATGTTCAAGTCCCTTGAATGCTGTGTTTTCTAAATCAAGATGATAATTCCAAGATACATCAGCTTTACCAACTACATTTGTACCAGTCTTTTCCTTAATCTGAGTCTCTGTTTTACATCAATCATTACTTAGTTTTCCATTTGATAGTTATTTCATGTATCTTATCAATGGGACAATATATCCTCTCAACCAGTACTTGTATTACTTCATTAATTAATCAATTATCTAATTGTTTAATTAATCATGTTACTCTTGTGAAGTGGGGTTACTCTTAGGGTGAAGGTATTTAAGTGATTTTATTTTTTGTGCTGACTTTTGTCTGAAGGAGTACAGGTATTGTCCTGTATGAAAGCACTAACATTACTGCATTTTATTAAACTTCTGATTTGGATTTCCTTTTGATTGCTCTCTGACCATTGCCTATTTTTTTTTACCAGTTTGTTTATTTCATTTTTGTTTGAATTATCGGTTTTTAATTGGTGAAGGAAAGAAAAAGCACGTACTTGATTATACAATGCAGCCGACTATGCTGCTTTTTTGGTAGCACATTTCCTTTTGAAATCATGAATTATAAGCTTTATAAGTAGTCTATTATATCACAGCTATTTCTCTAGGAAATAAGACTGCATCTAATAATTCTCTAGCAAAATAGCCATTTTTTATGAGGAGCCAGATGACGTGTAACTGCTAAAAACAATGTACTACCTCAGACAAGTGTCTTAAGGCTGTGAAAATATTGCCCATCTTTTCTTGGGATAATTTGCATGTTTCAGTAACGGTTATTAATTTTTAAGTCTTTGTTGAAACATTTCCACTGAATTGTCCAGTTAACAAAACTCGATAAATTCTATGCACTCCAAATGAATGCTGCCATAAGTGATCTGCCTTCTGTCTGAATTCATGATCTATTCATGATCAGGATGAGATCTGGATACAGAGTTTTTGGGTGGTATACATAGTCATTACATGGATGCATTAAGGCTATTTGTGCTGTTTGCAAATGAGCCTAGCTAAGCTGTGTAGGTTCATAGGTTGTTACTAGGCTAATGACCACTAGGGCCTTTACAAGCCTAGCCCCACAAGCCAAACCCATTTACATCTGGAGTATCATGGGTGTTTACATTAAGGCATGTTGGTAGGGAGATAACTAAGGAATTTGTGGGGGGGGGCTGTTAAGATAATACTTTTTTATTGACAACCTATGTCCATAAGGGACATGATGGCCAGACCAGGGGTAAAGTTATGATTTCCCATCCAGTTATCAAAGTTTCATTTGAATACGGCCAGGATAAACTGTTTTACATGGATGGGGAGCCTATTCCATATTACAGGGATCCTTTGAGACATATATCTGCCTCTCCAGCACATTCTGATTATGTCACAAGCAAAGTTCATATCCCTGGATCTAGTGTTTCTGGTGCCATTTGTTTTGTACATGTGCAACAGATCCATCAGGGTTGGGACTGGGGAAGCCCTCTAAGCTAGGCAAAGGTCCCTTCTCAGCAGCCAGTGATCAGTGTAGGGCAGGTTATTAATGCCCTGAATTCTCCTGATGAGAAACCTTTGTCAACATTCCAACTGTTGCACTTATTTAGTTAGGTATATGCCAAAGGATGCATTGTTCTCAATGATAGATCTGACAAGGGCCAAGCAGAGTGCTAATATAACTTCCTTGGTCCTGGGTGCCATATCATTACTTATAAGTTGGGTGACATAGAATGACTTTCTTACTATCTTAGCTACATGTTGGTCAAAGGCCAGGTTGCTGTCTACATATGTTCCCAGATCCCTTACTACTGGGTCAACTCTTAGGAGTGTTTTAGCAATGGAGTAAATAACCTGATAACTCTCAATTTACAGTCATCTGCAAACATGGTGAGTTAGAGGCCTTAAACATTACCCTTGACTGCCAAGAAGTAGATGCTAAACAGGAGAGGGCCCAGCACAGACCCCAAGGGTACTCTTCTAGTAACTGGTCTCTTGGTGGAGGTGATCTCACTGATGCAGATGTCTTGGTTCCTGTCTGTGAGCCAGCTGGAAATCTAGCAAGTTATGTAAGAATTTACACCTGGATCAGACAGCATGTCAACAATGCCTGAGTGGGGTATTGTATCAAATGCCTTGGCCAGGTCAGCTATGCGGTATTCACTACTTTACCTTCAAAGAAGTCTACTAGGTTAAGTAGGCATGACCTTCTTTTAACAAAGCCAAACTGGGATAGGTCCAGTGTCTTCAAGTTGCCAGTGTCCTTGGTTATCATTTCCATGATAATTAATTTCATGGCTTTGCATATTAGGCTTGTTTGATCCCTATTTGGATCATGCTCTATCTGTCCAAGGGTGTTTGTGTTAATAAAGTCCAGGAAGAATTTTGCCTGTGAGTTTGAGGTAGCGTAAGTTTCCTAGCTTATAGAGAGGTAATCAAGTCAACAAATAGTAGGGTGTTTGGTTGGATGGTGAGCACCTCTACTAAGTTTAGTTAAGAGTTGTGAGAATCTATCTAGGGGCATAGCTGGTGACCTGTAATTAGCCATGATATGGTGAGGGAACTTATATATGGCAACTTGCATGTGGATGACCTATATGGTATCATGTTATTTAGCCAACTTGGGGGTTCATAGAGGCTACTTACAGTAATGTGCAATGGCCTTGAATAAATATAAGCAAATGAAGGCATAACGAGATGTAAATGAGGAATAATGCAACCCAGCTTATGCTAATGAAGTATTTTCTCACCTTTTTGTGATTCATACTACAATTTTCCCACTCTTCCATGCCATCCACTGATATGTTACATAATAAGGAGTCTTGCCAAACCTATCGACTTTGCAATCCATGAAAATGTTGTCATTTGCTACTAGCCTTGTTGTTTTCATGTGTGATGTTAGTTGTCTTGGTAGAGACAACTAACATCTTGTACCCACTTGCATCCAGCTACACTAACCAGCCAAGGTATAGACTAAGGATAATTCATTATAACTTTGATAATCTGGAAATCCTTGATAGGTTCAGAGATGATAGGGACATCGTAAGGGTTTTAATGGGTAAGTATGACCTCATAGGGGTACTGGAGGAATTTGTGGATACTAAGAAATGTAAAGCCCTCACTATACTTGCCATGGGGACCTTCCAGAGACAGAATGGGGTCATGTTGGGAATCTCACAGGCTTCTGCCTTGCTGATACTGTAGCAGTTCCTTCAGGCACTCTTGGCATGTCTGGATTAGTGCATCTATTTCTCAGTGTCACCGCAGGACTGAGCCAGGACTATGAGTGTCTTTTATGGAGTGGATATTTCCCTGTGATACTCAGTGTGATCAAATGCACCCATACTGCAATCAGGACCCCTTCTGATCCACAGAGGGAATAGTATCACAAAAGGAAGAGCTACCATTCCATCAATTGACAGGTAGTGCATGGTGCATGGGGGTGCATCACCAACGTCTCTGCCCAGTGTCCTGGCAATGCACATGATTCCCATATCTGGCATACTAACTCAATCTAACATATCTTCCTGGATAGTAGGATGCCCAGTGGTGATCTTGTTGGTAAGTTAAAAATATTTTTTTCTTTTTTATATTGTATTTAATTAATTACTCACAGTAAAAATGTATTGCTGAATAATTAATCAATTTCCTTTTTTGTCTCCCCCTTTTTTCTCTCTTTGTCTCTCTTTTTCTAATTTTGTTGTCTTTTGGGTGATGCTAGATATCCACTGGAACAATGATGTATGACACAAGTGAGAAATCCCTGTCCCAGATCTGTACAGTCATTGAGAGCATCTTTGGCCTTCCAAAGAGCCATTTTAGCTGCGTGGATGGGGGTGCCCTTCAGTATGACCCAACTATTGTGCAGAATGTATGATACATTTTGCACAACATAATCATATGCCATTCTGGTGGTAAAGTGACTCATGTTGTCATTGCAGCTCCCATTTCCACTCTCGCTATAACTAATGATGACTAGCCAGCAACAGTAGTAAGGGACCCCATGCAGCAGGCTCATGCACAGCAAATGATTGCACAGATAAAGATATGGCATCTAGTCCAGGACTATGGACCTTGACATTTAGGTTAGTGTTTCCTTTACTGTAAAGAACATATAAAGTATAATTGATGCATGCACTGTTTTTTGAGGGCTATGCAGTGTGGTGTAAGGTATACTGACACATTTCATCTGACATTCTCTCATCTTAAAATGTATATATTTTTTATTTCTTAACAGTTATTTCATATTATTGTTTGCAGAAGTCACACACCTGAATGTTCACTGACTCCTGTTCAGTGATGTCATAAAGCATCATGTAAGTAATAATCACATTTAACTGTTGCAAAATAAATTCTGCTGAAGTGATGTATATAAGTATGCATGTACTAAGTATTTACTCATTTGCTATAATCAGTAAAAAAAGTTATCTCGATATTTGATGAGTTCATGTATTGCAGTTGAATGAAAATGTATCATTTTTTTATTTTGCAATATATTATTGGATTAAAGTATGTTGTTTGCTAATGTACTGCACATTAGATTATTTTGATTTTGTCATACACAACAATTTGTGACTTCAGAAGCAAAAAAAAAAAAATCATCATTTGTGCAGTGGTGAGGGTCAAGTGGCAGCAGTGTTTGTTTAAATGGCAAGGTACTCATTTTAATCTAATTTTCTCATTACTGTGTTTTCATGAAAAGTTTGCATTAATACTTTTAAGTAATGGGTAGCTGCCAGCTGTAAGATTGCCCACCCCATTTATTTATATTGTAATCCTCTTCTAGTTCAACATTCAGCTGTGTTTCTAAAGGTCATATTATAAGTAATAGAATTGTCAAAGTTGATTCACAGTAGTTCAAGATCAAATGAGTTATACACATCTCCTAAGGATAGGTTAGGTGATAGTGGAAGACATTTTGAAATGGCTGTCGTGAGAGCTGTATGGTGAGTTGGTTCAATGTTGTGGCCTAATTGATGCAGGTGATCCTGCAGACACTGATCCGACAGTATTTTGTAAACATGATTTGGACCTTGAATAAGAGGTGTCGGTAGGTGTATATGACATTGATGTAGCCTGCTTGAAGTCTATTGTGCTTGCTCCCCCCAACTAGTTGCATTACTTTCCTGAGAAGCACTTGTAGTCTCATGTGATCTGCCCCATGTGTCTGTATAGTACCTTGTCTTCTTCCCCTTCAAGGAGTGACTCCTACTTGTGTCTGTCCTAACTAGCCTATGAATGGAGGAGGTCACAGATGCTGGGTGTGCCATCATACTATGCATTAGTGTGATCATGGCATTATTCCTAATCTCTGTCATTTCAAAGTAGTGCTGGAAATTTTCACTTATAATTTAGGGGGCAATAACCATTTTAAGCTAACTCCTGTGGCAGTGCTCTGAGCAGTTACAATGTCACTGCACATTTGCTGCTGGGCAGACAATGCCTTTTGTGTTCCTTGGGATGGTTGTAACAGATTTTGCGCATGGCTCCCATTTGTAAAGGTGTTGCTATGGACACTGTTATCTGAATGCCTGCAATCATCCTCAAAGTGCTCATCTGGGTTTGGAGATACTGGTGTTGAGGTGCATGTTTGTCCCTCCTGTACAAGCATGAGTACAATGTCAACATGTGATTAACTTTGTGATGCACTGCCACTTCCTGAAGAGTTACTAACATGTTGTGGGATGTAAGATCCTGCCATTATACCTGCCGACTGTGTACCACTTTCCTCAGACAGCCTCATAAATATAACTATGTTATCATCATCATCACTACCAGCCACAGCCATTCTGCTTCTGATATCTGCCAAATGCATTGATACAGTGGAACTGCTTGTTTCTGATGTTCACCATGTACAAAATGGTTGAAAATCATTACTCTTAATGAAATAGCATACACTAATGTATGCTTATTAAGGAGGGGTGGGGGACACACACCATGCATGCTATCTTCATTGCCATTTCCTGCTGATATAGATGGCTCACCTATTAATAGTAATTGCCATGTGTTTAATGTAATCATTGATTGTCAGCATTTTATTATCTATATGAATATATGTTATCGTTTGTAAACCAGCGTTTCTGAGCAAACAAGTGTTGCTGCTGCAAATGTTGGTAATAGCCAATATCCACACCACCTTTGATTATTCCATTGCCATCATTGTTTGTGCTATAGTTCTCTCCATGGATGGAGAGAAAGCATTCCTTATATGGTGTTAAGTGGGTAACTGTTGGAGGTCCCCCCAGTAATTGTACAGGCATTTCATTTTGCCTTGTCTTGCTTTCTGGTACATATCACATGCCCTTTTCTTGCACTGTGTTAATGTGCAGTTTCTGCCACGTAATGCATTAGTGTTGTGGGCAACTTGATTCCAGGCTTTTGTCCTTCCAGCTTGTTTCAACCCCCCCTTTACCAAACAGATGTTTCCCATATGTCCTAACGATTAACAGGAAGGTGCAATTTTCCTCATGGATGAAGTGATCCTTTCTCTGCCTTGACCCATTGTTTTTCATAATTACTACATTTTATAAAAAAAAGTCACAGTTGCACTAAAAACTTTTTGATGTAATCATAATTCAAACTTCACAACACTGACCACTTCTGCCTACCATCTCCCAAAAAAGTTAGCTACCTAACGCAAATCACATAATTATATACACATGTGGTCCAGAAAACTAAGTTGTGCTATAGCATTTGTTGCAGTACATTCGCATCATTAAAGCAATCCCTTTTTTAACACATTCACCCTTTCCTTTCCTCCTACCATTGTCATGTATTCATATCATTTTCATTCATCAGTGACAGAAAAAAAAATCAACCAGTAAAGACACATCTACATTGAGCCAAAAAAAGCCTTAGTACCTCAGTACCCCACAACATGACTGCATTCCTTCCATGTATTAATAAATCAGTAAATCATGCTAAAGCAATGATTTTCCTCAGTGATCATTAATCATTTCCACTTCTGCTGTATTGAATTCCCACTTCTAAATGATAGTTTTATACCCTTCATTAACTGCAATCATAACATGCACATGATATTAATAAAAGCAACATTTCTTAAATTTAACTCAGTGACATATTTTAAATGCTTCTTAATAAACTATATTTGTTATTATTTTCTGGCATTTAGGAAGTCTATGGTTTCCTAAGACCTTTGCCACCTAACTCGAATAATGGCAAGTTAATATGGCAGGATTGGCAGTATTCAACTTTTCCACATAAATTCAGGTCTATTTACATTTTGTATGCAAATTAGGCTCCTTAACATTTATCTTTATGAATTGCAGTAATGTGTGAATATGTATGGGCATTTATGGGCATAAATCACTCTGGATACTCATGAATGCAGATTCAGACACATGTGAACACATTGCAGATGGTTGTGGAGTCTCCAGCTGTCTGAAGTGTATCCACACAGTCCCTAGCATGGCATGGGAATATGTGAATATGCTCAGAAATGCTCAAATTTGAATATATTCAGAAATAACAAAATTAAGTCATGTGCATTACAGTTGGCACAACCAGACAGTGTAATTTCTTCCTATCTGACCTCATCTGGCACACCCTGTAACTTCTGTCCAATGAAAAATTTATAAATGTTGCTTGTCACACACATAGGTATATGTACTTATGCAAAACCTCCCACCACCAAAAAAGGAAAATATATCCTGGGTGCTACAATGAAGGAAATAACAACATTCAGGTATTATACTTCTGAAAAGATAGTTAAGGCATGGTACACTAACACAAGAAATTATAAGTATTAAAAAATGGAAATGATTAGTGCTTGGTTTTTGTGCACCATACTAGTAAAATTAAAATGTATTCATTTAAAAAATTGTGTATGTGACAAAGCATTTTTGGTGAAATCAAACTTGGGAATAATAATAGTACATGCTCTAATGCCTCTGATGGTTAACTGGGTTTGGTTAAAAAATGGAGTCATTCTAAACCTGTGAACCACAGCTGTGCTCATGCATTCTTTAGTCTGATACTGGCACTTCTAGTCATGACAACGACTGTTAAGGTAAAAAGCTACACTCCAAGTTGGTCCGATAAGGAGACCAAAATCTTGGTCTACATTCTGAAGGAGTCATATCTGGATAATGATTAGAGGCTAATGCATGCACTAAAGGTAGCAATTAGAAAAAGATCAGTATCTGACAAGAGTTGGGTGAACACCTGAAAATCCTGAAAGCGATCACCTGCTGCAGCCAGGTACTCCTCTTCTCCTAGATACTGCAGCTACCCATGCAATGGTAGGCAGCATTACCAAATGCCAAAAAACTCCCTATTTCAAAAAGCACTGTTAAAAGAATGGGAGTATATATATATATATATATATATATATATATATATATATATATATATATATATATATATATATATACATACATACTCCCTCTCTCTCTCGCTCTCTCGCTATATATATATATATATATATATATATATATATATATATGTGTGTGTGTGTGTGTGTGAATGTGCATGCATAAGTATGAGTTCGTTGTGTTTGGTCAGCCATTGCTTTGGTCAAAACCTGAAAGTGCAGAGTTGTTTGCTCGAATGTCTAGATTATCAAACAACCGTGCTTTGCTGGAAAAGGTAAGTGGGATGTATACTAGGTTTGTGCATGTGCGTATAAGTGTGTGTGTGTGTGTGTGTGTCTGTGTGTGTGCATGTATGTATGCATGTGCATGAACACGTGTGTGTTTGTGTGAATGTGTGTTGGATAGTGTTAGAGTATGGGGTAGTTAAAGGGTTCAATTAAATGTGTGTGTGTTTATGGTTACGGGATGGATTTAGTGTGTGGAGGGGGGTGGGTGAGTGTCCAAGCTGTGTTTTATTTAGCTGTAATGTTATGGGAAGGACTTTTTCAAAGTTAAGATGCACACTAAAGTTAGGAGAAGGGTCAGGGTTAAGGTTAGCATGTATTACTAAGGTGAAGTGTGGAGGAATTGAAGCTTTTTTTATATGTTGTTGGGGTATGGCTTGTGTACCCATTGAATGCCCGGCCTGTATAGAAAAATGTGAAACAGCTCTCCAACATTGCTGGCAAGGGACCAATAGATGATGACAGCACATCTGGGATTGACAGCTTACTATGGGTAATTAGACTTGTGTCTCTCACCCCACAATTCCCGCTCAGCAGGCAAAAACAGCGCTGCTACTTGAAAGATGTCCATATTATACCAAGAATTCTGCAAACAAAAAAAAAAAAACATATATATGCTGCTATCAAAAAAAAAAGAAAAACAGCTTGCTGCAAGAGTTTTGCCCTAACCTTACACATCACAGACAGTGAAGAGCTAAGGAAAATCACAATGAATCACCACTTTCACATGCCAGAGGTATGGAACATGCAAAAACAGTGAATCAGGTGAAGAAGTAGGGCACAGCATCACATTATACACCTGATGTAATGGTAACATGATGCATTTTGGGCATCTCAATGGAAAAAAGGTTATATCTAGTAAATAAGAGCTTTGCAGCAAATTATTAGGATAAAGAGAAAGAGACAGTGCCCCTACTTTATCAAGTCATACATCATGCTATCCATCATGATGGGCAGCAGTGTCTGTCCTCAGCATCATTGCTTCCCATTTCTGTCCAAACTATGGATGATGGCAAAACTATATTCATTGGGTTGACAACTGACCTTAACCTGCATGATCTATCCACATGGCCCATGTTACTTATGCATGGCACATTTGTTACCCAAAACTTTGTGTCAGCAGTTCTACTCTGTAAATGTTGTCTTGGTAATACATCTGGTAACTGCTATATAACCATTCTAGGTGTCAGCAGAGGCCCAATATTTGTATGACTGCCCTGGAATCTTTGCTGGTGATGTCATATGAGATGGAAGTGCAGCTAAAGCCACAGTATGGGCAGCTATAAGACTGACCAAAATGTTTGTCCTAATACTGGACTCTGTAGATGCGTGTTCCATTTTGGCCAAATGATTGACTGAAGAGTCTACCAATGTAACTCCCAGCTGATATTTGGGATGTAGCAGGACTATCAGCTGTAGGTAAAACAGCTGGCAGCTTTTGCATCACTTCCCCTTTTTCCAGTTATTACCACTTGTTAATCCTCTTATCCCAGGGTTCTGGTCTGTGTGCAAAGTCACTTGCCAATTTGCCTCATAGAACAGTGTAGAAATGCAGCACAGGCATGGGCATAGCACATGTATGAGGTGGATCACCTTTGGACGGAATTATGCACTTTAATATTTGAATGGGTATAAATCCCATACAATGATGTGTGACCTTTCAAATGCAGGACCAGATTGGGACTTATGTTATAGCCTTGAATAAGGCAGTCCTGCCTGACACAGTTATGCAGACAGATAACAGATGCAGACACCACTCTATGATGCAAATTATTCCACACAGCTGTGTATTGTTGACATCTGCCACAGGAGATAGCAATGGATATTGTCACAAATAACTTTAATTGTGAATTTAGAAAGGATCCGTGATAATGAATGTCATATCAGCATGTCAAACTAATGGCAATTAATTATGTTCATGTGCACACAACTGTGATCAGTCCTATATTAATGGTACTTTATCCAAGGATGCTTTCTCTGTATGTTTGTATACATACCATGTATAATGCAATACTCAATGCATGTGCCACAGGAGCACTGCCACCATGACATTGGCTGAACAAATGTCTTCTGTCATGAAATCCAAACATACATTCAAATGTGTTTGTGCAACATATGAAGGGATAATACTGATGTGATGTAATGGTTGTCATGTAATGTCAGTACATTCATGCAAAATGTATTCCTATGTTAGAATTGTACATCGAGCTGTACAACTCCTCCAACTTACAATATGGGTATGAATCACTTATGCCACAGTGGAACTGTCATTACAGCTGCTGAATTCTGCCTATGTGAAGTCATTAGATCAGCTGTACTTTATCTGCCCATAATTTGTATCTGCCATTCTATGCGTACACATTAGAACTGGGGGGATCTCATTCCTGCAGAACAGTTGGGGACACGAATGCTTGCAGTCATACAATACTGGTTTGAAACACTTTGCTACGTGTTGAGAAGATCAGTACATTAGGGAGTCAATGAATGTACCATGGTATAAGTGCATCACCAGTTGTCATATGTTTGGTTATGTGAAAACATTGCATCATGTTAATGAATCAAGAAATACGTGTCCCTGTAACTACTTTGAAATAATCTTGCTGTATGTCGGACAACATTGCCTGATACTAGGTATACCCAAACACACCTGTGACCACCGACTGTTGTCACTGGGATGGTAGAACAACAATTTATGTACAATGCAGATATAATCCCGTATTGGAACACATGCCTTACTTGCAATAATATGCATTACATCATCTCATGTTCTCAGTCCTGAGGTGGCATCTCACTACATCTGGTATGGAAGAACAATCTATTCAAATGACAGCATTAGTCTACAATACAGTCTTTCAAAAGAAAGTTTAGAATAAACTCTCATAAGATGAAACAACATCTACACATGAACATAACACATGTGGGCGACAACACTGTTAACTACATGTACACTGACTGTAAGTAGTGACATCAGGATTTGAGCTATATACCTAATATCACAACCTAATAACAACTTACTGAAACACAAGTGCCACTTGAGATTTATTTTACAGCTGTGACAACGTAAATTTCAATGCATGACACCACTATTGTGTATTTAATTGATGTTTATGCTAAAAAGTGGTTGCATAGCACAAGCATACTATATAGATATACATTGTATATTTATCTGTAGCCTGTTATGCACAGTAATAGGAAGAAACACACACTCACAGTAGACAGTTCTGCATTTGAACTACCTACCTATGTCCTGACACAATCTACACACAAGTATATTATATGTATTGTGCACAAGCACCACAGAAGAAGTCTGACTACATGTAAGCTTCATTGCATCTTTGAAAATATGACAGCTCCTGTGTCATGCAAAGGAGATGTGTGTGCAAACATGACTATTACAGCTATGTGGGATTCTAAATGTAGTCAATACTAAGACATGTAAAGCACGACAGCATCCAATTACATTCACACACAGTCACAAGGTTCTAACTGCGGCATTTGAGCTCCCTACTTATCTGCTGATACATTCTACATGAAAGTGTATTGTACGCATGCACCACAGGAGAGATCAGACTTTGGTAGTGTGAGTGCATTTTTGAAAGGATTACCTCATCAGTGTGTTGCAGACAGTATGTGCTTATAAACAGAGGTAAAAGAGGATGTGGGATTTATTTGACTGTTGAATTAACCCTCCAGTGATGCCATGACAACACCATCACACACATGCACATTGACTGCTGTGAGATTAGAAGCCCCATCTATCTAAAAGGTACAATACTCAACGCCGGTGCCTCTGCAGAACTCTAACTTCTACCCTGTTAGAGTGCACTTTATAGAGGTCGACATCATCATTGTGTTGCAGTGAAGATGATGTTGGAAGAAGAGTCTGACACTGAGATATACTAACCCTGCAGTGTAAAGGTTTCTTCAGGCTACTGTTTCAGTGAGACCAGCAGTACATAAGGTCATATTTACATGACTCTGTACACAACCCATATACACACCAGGTACCTGCTGTGAGTTTATAAGCCCATACCTATCTGGTTATGCAATCTGGACGACACAATACTTAACATAAGCACCATCAAAGAAGTCTGAATTCTGCACTATGACAGTGCAGTGTATATACAGTAGGATTAAGTTCTGGGTTAGAGAAGTTATTGTGATGTAAAAGGTTTAGTGCAAAGCCATATTTGTTGATATGAATGAGTGAGTGCAATCTTCTGATCAATAATAAATCCATACATAGGGCTGAATTATGTCAACTATGCTGTCATTACTGTATATTGCAGCACTGAGACTGATGTACCCATTTTACATGATGTATGTATAAGACACACACATTTGTGAAATACAGGATGGACAATGAATCATTCATGAATCATCAGGTTATGGTGATGGTATTTAAACCTTAGTGAATTGTACTGATACTAGCAATGGTATCTGTTCTTGCATGGGCAATGTGCACTGTCAATACAAAGCAATACTTAATGTTCCAATACAGTAAGGCTAAGTAATGATTACATATGTGTGCCAAGGCTCTGTGTGGTTTTATATCATTAGGGCTAAGTAATGATGAAGTATGTGTGCCAAGGCTCTATGTGGTTGTATAGCATTAGGGCTAAGTAATGATGAAGTATGTGTTCCAAGGCTCTGTGTTGTTGCATATTATTAAGGCTAAGTAATGATGACGTATGTATGCCAAGGCTCTGTGTGGCTGTATATAATTTGTAAGTGCAAGTGCTGCAATGCAGACTTAACTGTACAGAATGAAGTGGTCAGTCAACCACACAGTTCACTGCAGTTCACTTGAGTACAATAATCCATTTCCATGTAATAGGTTAATAGGTGTGTACTAGGCTAATGTCTCTGGAGCCTTTACAAGCCTAGCCCATAGAAGTGCCCTGGTAATAAAGTAATAATGTGCAGTACAATATTTATCAGTATTCAAAATCTTTTCCTAAAGTGCAATGCAGACAAACTCATCGGTGCACATGTTGGCAAGGTATTAGTGCATGTGTGATTTTACTTTGAGGTGTTGAACTTGGAATGCGAAGTAGCAGTGTTCACTAAGACTCCCTTGCCAACCTTTGCACAAATATGGAACAGAGAAAAATGGTCTGATTGTGATCAAATATAGAATGGATCTGTTTCATGTTAATATTTAAATTGTCATGATGTCAACATTTGCCATGGCAGTACTTGCTCAGTGCCTTGCGGATATACACTTTGCATGTTGGACTCCACCATTGACATTTTAGGGTCAAAGCTTAATTCAAAAATGGATTGTTGTGCTTGCTTTCTGTTTGAACAACATTAAGTGGTAAGCAAATAAAGTTCGCCGCTGAAGGAAAAAGTAAAAACTTTAATTTGATTAACTTCATGTAGAACATAGGCTTAGCAGCAATGCTTGGCCATCACCAGTCTAGACAGTACTAAGTGGAGAAAATCCACCTATCACCTAAACTTCTCTGTGGCACAAGGTATAAGCTTACTGAATTAAATGAAAAGACAGAAATGAAGCACTCTTTGAGTCCAGTACGCAGATATTTTTTACAAAGGGTGCCAAAATGTGATTATTATAAGTAATTTTGATCATGACTGTATGAAAACATAATAATGACTATCCTACATATGTTGATTGCCCAAACTGTGTCAGTAATGCCTATTGAAATAAATGTTTATGCCTACTATATATCACTCATGCTTCAGGGGAAATCACAAGTTACTTGGGTGTACAATTTGTTAAACATGACAAGAGTGGCATGTATTTTGAAGTAATTATTATGACTCAGTACATATCCTAACTCTGTGTGTACGGCAGTAGCTGAATTATATAAGATGAACACTTCAGACATCAGCCTACTAAATATGTTACAGTATAATGTGATGAGCCAGAAGAGTTGATAAGGGACCTAGAGATGGAGAGACACATACGAGTTTGTGTTATGGCACTTTTATGGGCATCTTTATGGTGTGTTTGTATTACTTGTTTCCTCATTCAAAATATGCCCTGCTCTGTACCATTAAGTAATGATACATTAATAGAGAAGGTGGAGGAATGACAATAACCAATATATCCACATACATCTGGTTGAAGAAGGTGTAGAAAATTGGAAACATGATGATGACATGTGGGTGGTGTTTTATTGATAACAGAAATAGCACACACTTACACAAGTAATATTAATATAGAGAAAAATTGCATTACTATAGAACATATGTCAGGATTTGAACCTTTGGCAGGTAGAAATAAAACTTTACAGACAGGTTGATTAGCGTAGCTCACCACAAGCAGCTTATACTGTACTGACTTTCAATCACACATTGTAAGAGATTCACAACTTATTAATAAAAGCATGAGGTAGGCAAATGTATTCATTACAATTGTAGCCTCCCTTACACTTTACATGATATCCAGCAGTCTGATAAATATGGAAGAGTAACTGTATCACAGTGGATTATACTAAGTCTATTTTACTATAGCGCAGAAGATATATTTGGTAGTCGTAAGCTAACTGTGACAATGCAGTCTAATGCAAAAACTCACCACATTTTACAATAACACTTGAAATTACATTTAGCACCACATAGTAGACTTTCTTTTTACTGGAGCTCATGCAAATGCTGAGGACTGCAACTGATAAAACAGAAGCGGGTTAGACAGATGCATAGACAACACATACAGATGAAAGAGACTTAAAAACAGACAGTAAGTGTTTCACCTACTGGTGGGTTAGAACCCTTGTCAAGATGTAAATTAAGTTTAGATTTATTCACTAACTCAACATACCACAAAGGAAACCCTACTTCACATAGATCAAATATACACTCTTGAAAGGACAGTGATAACCTATTCAGCCAATGGAAGATGTAGGCACTGGTCTTCAGCAAAGTAATGGCAGTATAAAAATGCCAAAAGCTGAAATTTGTGTGCGTCAGTATAATAAATAGTCAACAGTATAAAGGGGTGAGAGAGAAGGGGTGAAGATAGACAGAAATTGAGAGAGACATACCAAAGGTTGCTGTCGTTCATGCACGTCTTTATGGTGTGTCCTTAGTATTCACCTGTCATGCTCTGTATCAGTAACCAATGGCTCTGGGGATCAAGAAACTGTAGAAGAGGCAAAACCTGATAAAGGCATGAGTAGAATAAGGCTGGTTTACTAAATCTTCCTTATCATTATGGATATGTTTGCAAGTGTTTTTTTTTGCAACACTATTCAAAATATGTTCATTAAAGGTCACAACTAGATAAAAATGAAGATGCATGTCATTAAACATATCATAGAAGTATAACAGTAAAGAATAATGTGACATACATCTGTAATCGAACCCTTGATGCTATGGCTAAAATGCAATTTTCAGACAAGTGATTTATGTCAATACTCTACAGAGGAAGTTGAACTTTGTCACCTCCACTACTCAAAGAACTGTTAGACTAACTATTGCCAAGTATTAACTTTATTCTGCCTTTACTCTGTGTTCCAATACAGCAGCATGTTTAAACCAGACCACTGCAGATGATGGCAACAACTGACAAGGTTTTGCATAGGATATGAGCAGTCATTCGCTTTCACTCATTATTGATTCTTGATGCCAAATTCCACACTAATGCTGCAGACAAAAAAGTAAAGGCTTTAATGTGTGCCTTTTCTGGCCATGTGTGTTGAGTTTGACTCTATTTTCTGACAAGATTAAAGTTGTAAAAGGGAGTTGATAGGAAAGTGATGAAATGAAGGGGTAAGCAGATTTAAGGACACAGGGGAAATAATATAGGAGTTTCCAGGTAGGAAATCATAGAGAACCATAGCTATCTACATTTTCACAACACAAACGTAGAACTGTAGACAAAATTTGGTGAATTTGGACTGTCACCACACCAAGGGTAGGTGACAAAAACAACAGAATAATATTGTAGAGCCAATTGTACTAAATCAAGTGTGCCAAGAAGACACATAGGTGAAGTGGAGAGGCATGTATAGGTCTTTTTATTGTGGGATGGGTATCTTTTTTTTACTTTCAAAGAGAGAGGAATGGTGAGAAAGAGGTTTAGGAATGTGAGTGTTAGGTGGGTAAGATGGGTGAGGAAGCAGGCACAGACATACAGGACATACAAAACAGAAAGGGATGGTGATATACACAAAAGATTGCGGGACATCATGATTGAAGATAGGTAGGAGACATCAGAGCTGCACCCACATCAAGCATGAGAACAAATGTAGTTCTCAACCTCAGAACTGTCATCACTGTCTTGTGTTCTCAGTTTCCTGTGTCACTGCTTGACATGGCATTGTTTTTGCAATATGACAAAGCATCTACACAGCCAATTCAGGCAACAAGGCACCTTTTCACGATACCCTCCACCAGCTCTGTCAGCTCCTACTGAGGTAGCAAAATCACTATCTCCACTACTATTACTCCTGGAGGGTAGCAGTACAGGAGCAGCTGGAGCAGAGCTACTTGATGGGACAGGTAAGGTAAGGGTTGTAAAGGCAGCGCTAATAGCTTGGGGCCTTTAGTTCTGGGTATCAGTGCAACATGTGGTAGGATGGCGGACCGATCTGCAGTAGTCAGTCTTCCTCCCTGTGCCGAATATCATTTTTTAAGCATAAATGTATGACAACAGAAAATTTTTAAGCCATAGAAAATATTAATAAATAAAGAAATGAAGGGGGGCAGGATGGGATGAGGCAAAAAAGAGCAAATTAGATCCATGGCATGTCACATGACTTTATTATTTCAGTGCATACACATTTATGATTATCCAGTGTATGCACCTTTGCCACATCCAAGTATGACTGGGAAGTCTTGCTCTGTTGTACCATTAATCAATTGCACTGCAATGAAATCATAAATATAAGTATTTATTTGACTCTTGCCCTATTGCACATAATTACAATAGTTATTAGGCTTACAGTAAGCCCTGATTCATATGTACCCTGTACCTCTCTTGGTGCACCCCCTGTTTGCTGCAATGTGTTCAGCAGCTGTACAATAGAGAAGAAGAGACATGAAAGCATAATGAATACCAGTATTGGATGTTTGTTTCATTCTATTTAACTGAATGTTGATGGATCAGTATGAGTACCCAACTATGGGGTGTCAGCAGTTCTAAACTCATCCTCCCATTGGCTAACAAGGTCCTTCTTGCTTCATGTCAGGTCAGTATAGTGGTGATGACGTTGCTTCTCAGTGCATGGCATGTTAGCTGCACTGGAGACAACATTGACTAAGCTGTTCCAAGCCCTAATCTTATACTGAGACACAGTATAGTCCCCCTATAGCAGCCTGTGGCTCTAGTACTTCATGTGGAGTGTCAAAAAATCCTGGACCCCTCTACACTCACCTCTGTGCTCTAAATTTAGCACCATCTCCTTCAACAGTCATGCTGCAGAAGTCAGCAACAAATCTAAGTCTGAACTGGCACCAAACTCCATTCTTGTGTTTTACAGCCAGTAAGCAAAGATGCACATCTGTGTTGACTACATTTGCATGATGGAAACAGAGAGATCCATTGCCAGACAAAGAGGAAGGGATTTCATGAAACAACAATGAAGTTGTGAAACATGGCAGTGAGATTTGCCATGTGTGATGCTCAACCTATTCACACTTTTTCCAGTGGTCAACACTGATATGATTAATGGCTTGGCTTGTAAGCCTTGGTCTTTGGAAGCTTAAATATGATGACTTGGGGCATAATTTGTTGGGACTTGCACACTGTGAAAAGTTAACTTTATAAGGTGTGAATCAAACCTATGGAATAAAGGATAAGTACATTTCAAGCATGTTATTATTTGTCAGTGCTGCAGGAGAACGCTTTTTCAACAATGGTTGTTATGGATATACAGCATTCAGTATGAATGGAGATATACTTCACATAGGCCTGTTTGCATGTGCCTTTAAGAAGCCCTGGGAACTGCATGCAAGAGGTCTTACTGTTTGTAAATATATTTCAGATGGATAGAAGTTTATGAGCTGAGTAATACAGGTTGGCATATGATATATACATACTTCACAACACATACTGTCCTAAACACATAGTTGGGCTATGTCAGGAGTCAAAATGATTTTAACTAAATTATTGTGCCCTTAGATATGCAAGTGCATTTTACTTATTTATTGTAATTGACATGATTAAACAATTACACACATAATTGACTGGTGTTCATAACTAGGTCATTAATAAGATATGCTAGCTAGAAGAGTGCAGGTATCAAAGCATTATTGAGCCATTTCTTGTAATCAGCCTATCTATGATAACCATCTGTATGCAGTGGTGCCTTCCTAATCAAAGTGTTGTGAAAAATGGCATTCTGACACCCTTTGCAAAATAAGCATTAACAGGACTTGAACCCTGGCTCACCTCTGCCTACTGTTTAAGCTTACTGCACTTATAACTTATGCCTCAGAGTCAGAGACAAAAAAAGTGGATGTTCTCCACTCAGTACTATCCAGAATCCTGATGTCTGCACATCACTGCTAAGTTTGTTTGTGCTACAGAAAGTTGTCAAAATATTTTTTTTTACTTTTTCCTTAATCAAGTAAGCTTGAATTCATGTCACTCAGCAGCAAGCAAGTGCAGAAGGCAAGAGACAGAAAAATAATAAAAGAATATGAAGTTGTGATAAAAATAAAACTTTCATTTTCAGCAACAATTCCTCTTTTCCCTTTAAAGTATGGATTTCAACCTCAAACCAACACTGCTATTAGTCCAATGTCATTGCAATTCCAGCTTGTGCCACAGAGAAAGACAGATATGAGGTGCACATCACTCATTCAGTACAAATACCATGCAGTGAAGCTAGTGAGGACTAGCAAAGTGACATTTTTCCCTTTTTCTTTTAACTATGAACCCTGTTTGTAGTCTGCCATGCAGCACACAAATTGCAAAGGCAAAAAAAAAAAAATTAAAGTAAACTCTCAGTTAACTAGCATCCATGGGGATTGGTAGATGCCAAATAACTGCAGTTTTTGGTTGCTTGAGAATTACTATTAAAAATAGGCCTGACTAATACTGTACCCTATCCTATTTGGTTGGTTTGACTTGTTCTTAGGTTGGGGAGAGAGGGAATTTATTCCTGTCTTCCTTTTTGAAACTCTAAAGCTCTAGAAACACAATGGCACTGAATTTCTTTGATTTTTTTTTGCCAGTTGCTTGAGAGTGCCGGTTGCTTGATTTCCAGTTAACTGGGAGTTTACTGTGTATTTAAAATCATAAAAAACAATGACAAACATGACTTGGATTTCCATTAATCAACAGTTATACCATTACCAATGTAAATGCAGCATTTTCACATCTGCTTCAAACATTACAAGCAGCATGTGGATTATACATCAGCAGCATGTCATGTAGTGTCAAACACAGAGGACATTCATGACAGAAGGTCATGTTTGGCAGACTACATACAATTAGTCGGGACACAAAGTATACTATTAAGAAGCACTTCTTACTGTGATGAGGTATGAGTCTGGAAGTTTATACTGCATATGTCACACATCTGTCCACATTACTCATGTTAATCCTTTTGTGTTATAATACGGTACAACCTGTCATACAATACAACATCCCTTGCTACTATTATTATTAATAAGGACAACAGGTGAGTAGACAAAGGCAACATCTTTGCAACCTCAGCTTACATGAACTACAAGTAAGATGGAACATTTATCACATAATTTAGCATATACATTTCATATAAGGTATATTATTATTATTATATAATTATTCTAGATCTACAAGTTGGATTTGAACTCTGCCCTGCTTCTTTAAACTCATATTTGCACCATATGCTATAGTGATACTTGGGTACTATGTAGAATTGATTCACTTACTGCTGTTCATAGAGCATTATCAAATCACACCTTTGCCATTCAAATACGCTGATGATGGCATTCTAAATTAAATTTCTCAGTTTGCACCTTGGGCAGTGGACTCCCTTTCACTGCCACAAAACACTGCCAGTGCAAAGTACGCTTTGCCAAAATGCGAGGAAATGATGAACATAATAAAAGAAAAAAATTGTAAATAGTAGCTAACATTAGGGAATAATAATGAAAATGCTGGATTAGGAGGTTTCCTTATGTTGCCTGTCTTACAACCAGATCATATGTTCAGGAAGTATGCATTAACTCTCTCAAACAACTCACTATCTGGATCTGAGCCCTCCATTTAGTGCAACAACAACACACACTCAGCTGTGTTGCTTATCCCTCTTTGCCACCAACACAGGCTTGTAAGTAGGACACAGAAAATGTGCATTCCATACAGATCTGACTTAGCATACCATCAAATTACATGTCCAACAGGAGAAGAATCAGGAAATGTCCCTTTCTCATTTGCTTGAATATGTCTAGATGAATGTGATACTGACATATTTAGGCTAATAACAGCCCACACCATATTAATGTAAGGTTGCCAACACTGCAGCTATTTCTTCTCTTTATTCTCTGAGCTTCTTCCCCTTCTCTCAGCTTACCTAACAGAAATACAATGTCCTGTGCATTCCTTTGCATCTTTATTTCAATGTATAATACAGCTGATTAGCATTGCAGAACATTTTGTAGCAGAAGATGGAGAGTGTGCTATTATTAAAAGAATATCAATCTTGTTAAAGTTGTTCTCATAGCTCTCAAGGTGCTTCCACAATTTCTCTTGCCTCTAGTCTGCATGATACACCCACTTCATATTGGAGTCTCTTGAGTACTGCTTGTGGTTGTATTCAGAGTAATCATTAACACTTGCCAGCCATTAATAGCAAATGATCTTCATTGCTCCTCCCTGCAGTCCTATGGCATGTGTACACAATCATGTAACTATAGCATTTTAACCTACACTACACCAAGTGAGAATTTTGGTATTCAGGAATGCTAATGATTTAACACATCATTTTCCTCTTCACAGTGTTCAAAGCACTGAATCTACACTTTATAAAGATAATGGTGTAGCTATGGAAGTGGAAGGAGGGAAGACTGATTTGATACATAAAGACCGCTACTGCTCTTTACTTGGAGGAGAATTTTCCACACATTACTGCATTTTTAATAAGATATGTTTATATTCTTTATAAGCTATTCAAAGTTTCATATTTGGAATATATTTCAATATACAATAGAATTATTTTTTCTGTGTACATTTTTTTCTTTCACTATTGGCACAGGACAGGTATGGCAGTTCTTGCTCTGCTTTCAAAATTTGTTAATGAATGGTATGCTTACATCACAATATTGTGTTACCATTTGCTTTTGGAATTTCTCCAGTTAGTGCAAACAAGTGTATTGTGTTAATATCAACTTCAAGGGGTTGTACATGTGTACAACAGATTTGTTACATTTCACAGGCGTTCCATGATGACCTCCACAACAGTGGAGACACCAATGAAAATTGATTGGCATTTCTACTTTGAATTCTTGCCTATTTATTGATAATACTGCCATCCAGTAGTCAGTTACACAATTCCTGTCCTCATTACAGAAATGTTAACAGAATGGGCATAATGATAATGGTTTACATTTTTTGGAGCGGGGCTCCCTTAGCTTTTGTGTAGTCCTAAATGAGCATTGCGTGTTCAGTTGTTTTCTGTTGGTAATGAGTGCACATATTTTATTTCAGGAGAATAAGTTTTCTATGTGCTACAAATGTGCTTTTTCTTTTTTCTGTTTTAGGTCATACAGAATTTTCGCACCCAGCCCATCTGTTCCATGCAAGCCACCATTCAGTGATGCACAGAATGAGGTCATCATTCAAGCCTTACACTACCATTCCTACTTGACAGAGGGAGAGGTGATATGTCTGCCAGAAAAAGCGTATGGCAGCAGGTGATCAGTGATATAAATGCAGTGGGAAGGCATGCCAGAAACTATAATCAGGTTGTCACCATGCCACTGATATGATTACAGTGGCCTGCAAGAGGGCAGCTGTAGTTACATGTGAACAGATGGCTACTTTGGGATGGTCCTGCTACTGAACCACCTCTCACTGAAACTGAGGAGTTCGTGTCCACTGTCAGAGATCCTGACAGCTCAACAGAGAGTTCACACAGACTCCTTGATGTTGGTGCTGATGTGGAAGACAGACCAAGCATGTCCCAAGAATAACTTCCAGGAATGCTATATTTAATACATTTGCTGCCATTCTAGACATCTTTATGTGTTAATATTTGCATACTTCTTATACATCTGGAAACATAGTGATGTGTGGCTTAGAAAATACTTACCCCTGGATTCACGAAACTCCATGCAAGAATAAGGCTATTCTTGCACGGAGTGGTTCATGTCCATTTATGATTGCAGTGGGCCTTGCATATACATGAAGGCGCACTGCTATCTAAACTAAATGGACACGAACCAGGAGCGAGCACAGGGGGCATGTGTCAGCAGTGCCTGCACCTGAAACACGCCCCTTCACTCTGAAAATGCCGTACAGCACTTTCTGACACAGATGAGTGTCAATCTATATAATATTAGAGCCTGGCTCTAATATTATATAGTAAACGAGTGTCCACAGACACTGAAATGTAAATAGCTAACATTTAAGTGTTCGTGGACACTGAAAAATAAAATAAAAAACACAAATACCTAGAAGGCAGCAGCCTTCAAGTGCACACCCCCAAATGTATGCACTCTTGCCCTGCATGCATGGAAGCAGTTGGGCAAGAGGAAAGGAATAAAAAATAAAAAAAATGTAGTAATATTTTTTTTTCATGAAATAAATCCGAAGTTTAAGTGCCGCACAGCTTGTTTGCATGGCTCGCCACTATGCTTAGCCTGGCTGAAATCCTGAAAATGATAGACAAGTGCTACTGTGATAGGCAATCTCATCAAGCTGTTGTAGCATAGTAGTACTTGCATAGTATAGCATGTAGAGCATGCTCGGTTTGAATCCCTCCCCTGGCACATTATGTAATAAACTTTTAAGGAATTTGAATGATAGATGTCAGTCATATGGCTCACATATAGCACAGTAGGGGTGGGAATATGTAAAATATAAATGTAAAAAATAAGTTATAAATTTAATGAAAAAATAGATTTAAGCAATGCTTTGCTAGTGTAAGCATTGCTTATGGGCTGTTAGCTCTGCTTAGCTGGTGTAAGCATTGCTATGCTATTTTGCATGGAGCTAAGCATAATGCAGCATATTAACACCAGCCAATCAAGAAAAAGTGCGGGACAACTGCCCTATTTAACCCACACAGGGAAGAATACAACCATAACCATTTGGGATTGCACACAGCAGGACCAAAATGTCTGGCGTTGATGAAGGTGTTCACTTCCAAGTGCAACATTGGGGCATCCAGGAGTCCAGGGTCATGGTTGGGCTCCTAGTTAAAAACCATGATGGCAGGGTGCTGCAGGGCCAGTACCAGGGTGTGCAGTATAAAGTGGAGGCCTGGGACCAGCTTGCACATGATTTCACCAGTGCTACTGGCATACCCTGGACTGGTGAGCAGGTATGTCATCACCATAATGACCTGAAGCAAAGGAGGGGTGCACTTTTGGACCAGTGGATCTAAGAAGCCCAAGCGCAGGATGTCCCACCTATCTGTATGCATGCAGTCTGATGTATCTCTAAGTATGGAAAAAGTTCAACTTATGACTGTGCAGGTGTGATTAATGTGTGATGTCTCCCCATACACCTACTACAGAGAGGTCCCAGAATGTGAAGGCTCATGCCCAGCAACTGGCCCAGCTGCATCGGCAGTCTGGTGAGTACAGAATACCCCCTACTATTAGCAGTAAGAATTCAAAATTATACTAATAGTATTACTGGCTGTATATATAATTGTGCTGTAAAAGTCAGGAATAAATGCCTGTGTCAAGCTGCCAGTGTTACAATGGAGTATTCCCAGATGCTGTGTACTACAGATATCAGTAGTAAACAAGGTACAGTATGCAGAAGAGGAATATTAGAATATGTATGAGTATGTCTGAGAAAACCTGCCAAGAAAGTGCCATGCCAGGGCTACTGTAGCAGTTAGAAATGAAAAGCATTCCCCTGTGCAGATCATGCAGGAATAGTAATTGTGGATTTCTGAGTTGTACACAGAAATGTATGTCAAAACTAATAAAGGTGATCCCAAACACTGGTGTGTGTCATCTCACTTGTACCTGATAAATAGAAATGTGTATGTCCTGCAGAATGCATTGACTGAGGTGAACTGATTTAGCACTGCTTGTCTGCATACTTTAGAACTGGCATATCAAATAACTGGAAAAAAGCAACAGTACATATTCCCATAAGAATGTCTGCCAGCATTGTCCTGTGTTAGCCTTTTAATTTCAGCCGTATGTAGCTGTGAATGTACTGAGAAATGTATAAGGCTAACAGGTGCAGACTTAAAACCTACACTGTGTACTCAGGAATTTAAATAGCAGTATGTAGTTGTAAAACAGTCAAATGTGCAATCCAGCTAATGTGCACATGTTTCACAAACAGTGACACCAATGTCTGTTGCGTATGCATAATTTGTACTGAAAATGGGAAAGAAATAATGCAACATGTCATAATAAATGTATTGTGCACAAAAATATGTACTAGATAGAAATGTCACAAGCAACACACAACACCTCCCTAGTAGCTCAGACTAGGCCTTTAGGTCAATTTTGCACACACAGCATGGTTCAAATCCAGGGACCACCACTAGCATCTCAGTCTGGTTCTATAGTTGTAAACTGTAATCTGAACAGAAAAAATAATGTGCTGCAACACATGCATTTTCGATACAGGGCACACAGGTAAAAAAATCTGAATATAAATGCTAGTATGAGGTGTATAACTATGAAAGGTGTACAATTGCTGTGTTGATCAGCCCCAGTCCTACAAATAGATGCAAGCTAGACATCCACACTCTGCAGTCTGGCCCAGACAAGCCACTCAAGTGTCACGCTGTCCCAGATAGTTTCCCCAGTTGCCAAGAAACCTGCATACAGAGAATGTCACAGTAGATGTATGTGAAAGGCACAACACACACTCCAGGGCCTGCAACAAATATGTGAATCTGAAATATGTGTAGAAACAGCAATGTAATGTGTACACAGTTCATCTGCACAGGCCCGCAGGTAAAGAAATTGGTATAGAAACAGGTCTGATGTGTATAACTAAAATAAGGGTACAATTGCTCTGTTGATATCTACAGCTGTTGGTGTGTTGTAGCAGCCCCATGGCCCAGGTAGAGTGTAAGTATGGTCAGAATGTAGAGTAGTGAATAGCAGTGCACTGACAAATATACTTGGTAGCAGTTGTCAATTGAATCTGTTCCCTTCCCCCACCACTCAACTGATCCAACTATCACACTGAAACCAACATGGGTATGTTCCTAAACAAACCTCTACTATTGGGACCATTGTTCCATTTGGTTTATCATTGTTTAAGCTGTGTGCCTACTAATATTCCCTGTTGAATAATCATCTTATTGCCTGCCTGACATACCACTAACTGGCGTGCTGTTGCAACCCTGAATGCCATTCCATTTATGCATGTGCTCTGTTTGCTATGTCACTGTTATAGTTGCACTGTTTTTGGTAAATAGGAATATCTATGCATGCTATTTTGACTAATGTAATGTTTTGTGCATGACTAACCAATATTCGCTGCTAATTTCCATGCCATAGTACATATATGAAGGCAGATCCCAGTGGATCCACCTCTCCCACCCCATCTGGCCAAGGCACCAGGTCCCAGCATGTCTGGGAACCAACCCAGACCTCCCTCATCTGCTGGTCCTGCACCACCCTTGGGTGGTACTGCTGCAGGGGATGGGGCTCACCCCCCCCCGCAAGTTGGCACAGTGAGGACGTTGTCACCTGGGACGAGGTCTGTGGAATGGTGCACAGTGTCCTGCCAGACAGAGCTGGGTGACCGCCTGTGCCAGTTGGAGGGCAGGCTGCCACAGCTAGAGGAGCAGGCAACCCCTCCAGCCCAGCCCCCAGCACAGCCAACTCGGGGCTGTGAAGGAGTAGTGGTGGCTACCATTGGGTTGGGACATCAGTGCCACTACTACCATATGGCTGGCTCATGAGCTTCAGATTCTCAACCACCCTCCCCGTCAAGGTGTTTACCTCCCCATGTGTCATACACCGCCCCTGTCTGCTGTCTTGTCTGTCTTGTCTGTCTGCAAATGCAAGCTCTCCTACCAAACATCCCTCACCACACTTACCAATAATCCGTCCTAAACATCCTGCTCTCACCTTAAAAAAAAAATAAATAAATAAAAATAAAATCACATCCCATACATAGCTCTGCATTTTGCTGAAAGACATGTACCCGTCAAACAATCTAACCCTACCAATCATCCATATTGTATGATGCCCACACACCTCCCTATAGGGTATGAAGCTCCAAATTCTAAATTACCCACATTGAAAGCAGCTGTTGCTGCCAAAGAAATGCAAAGCTATGGTCCTTTCCTACACCCATCCTGCACATCCCTACCTGTTTCTCCTCTTGTTTGTCCCTCTGATTGCCCCAGTTTCACCACTTTCCTATCTCCCTTTTTTCTTTTCTTTTTATTAGCGTGGGTTTAAGTGGCTGTAAGCTCACGTAAGCGTTGCTTACTTACAACTGCTTTAAACTGCCTTAATCACGCTGTCTCCATCTGCCCCTGTTCTGCCCAGCAACAAAATAAGCAGCCCTTGCACCTCTCAAATCAAGGACCCTGCACACTATAGCCAAAGTGATTTATCACTAAGCTATTTCAGATGTAAATAAATCTGATGTTTTCTTAAACATATCATCCAGCACAGTCATTCAACAGTAGGGGAAATGTATTTATATATATAGATGTGTGTACGTATGTGATTGTATGTACATTATATATATATATATATATATATATATATATATATATATATATATATATGTGTGTGTGTGTGTGTGTGTGTGTGTGTATAAAAACACAACAAATAAATATATGATCAAAGGCACCATTAATGGGGGTGAGGGGGCTCAAAATAAGTACTTTGTGTAATTATTGATATCATCCCCACCTCCACAGCTGAACAGATGCAACACAATAACCAACACTTGCAAGTCTCATACCCAGGACCCTACACAACATAGCCACAACAAGTTAACAGTAATCCATCTCAGCTGTACGATGTCAGGATGATATCAATAAAATATCATGCAGAATAGTCTGTGTACCATAGGGAATTTACAATGTGGAAGCAGTAAACATTCCAATGATTCATGCACACACACACACACACACACACACACACACACACACACACACACACACACACACACACACACACACATATATATATATATATATATATACACACACACACACACACACACACACACACACACACACACACACACACACACACACACACACACACACACACACACATACATACACATATACATATATTACTACTTATAGATATGTATAAGAAGATATATATTTATTAGAGGGTGCACAGCATATCAAACAGCCAGTATT
>NC_056728.1:773363447-773383447 GCF_019279795.1 Protopterus annectens | reverse complement strand
GTTGCTTATCCATCTGCATCTGTAGAGTTTAATCATGCGTATGTGAGATAAAATATATATAGTCTGTTGCTGCATTGTAGTAATAAACAGATGTGCATAATCGGTGGTATTGTGGGTTTGTACTGTTGATGTACTAAAATGCTGCTCCCACCCTGTACAAATGCCACAGGTGTGGCTGCTGACATCACATCTCTCACACAACTATGTAGGTCCCTCTGGTATACCTCTGGGTCAGCAGCCTGTAGCTGGTGAGCATGGTGTTGTTTGTTCAGGTTTGCCAATACACCGGCCATGTTATGGCCATGGTATTCGCCATGCACACATTTAACACACCTACCCATAATGCATGCTGCACATGTTCACTTATTGTTGCTGTTAACTGCACTACATCATAGTGGTCACCACGGTGGCATATCTGAAGGGTATGTAAGAGTCCAGCAATATAACTAACAACCTGTCATTGTGTTTACAGAGATGAACATAACAGTGGGACAAATGGCCTACAGTAGGAACATGTCTGAAACATCACCCTTATACAGTGCTACAACAGTGTATATACCACTATTACAATGGCAACTGTTACAGATCTACTCAATAGTATATCACAATACCGCATTCCACAACCCTTACAACCTGCAATGTGCTCCTAACATGAGCAATGAATGTGTAATATGGAATCCGATGTTAGGACAGAAAATATGGGGAATACATACCTTAACAAACACTGGAAGCATATGTTTGCATACACTTCAAATAACATATTGTGGAAGCAGCTTTTGAGGTACTGACAGCATTCACTCTTCATGAGTATGCACCTTCCAGCAAGTACGGGTCCTCAATGTCACACCAAGAAATGATCTGCTGTCCAAGACAGACGTCCATCATATTTGCCCACTCACCTGCAACAGAGGCAGCCATGGCTTGCACACATCTTACAAGCCATGGAATGGATCTCATACCCAACAGATAGCACTCAGGAGTGGGACATGTAGGCTTACCTCACCATTGCATATACCATGGCAAACAGTGCATACAGTCATGTATGTGACGATGATGTATGGGACAACATTAATGTAGAGAATCAACAGATGGCCATCGAAGACAGATGATGACATGTTGCAAACTGGTCATGGAGGCTGCCTAGTAACATGCCGCAACACCGAGGGAGTTGTAGAAATGTCTAGCAAGTACTGACTGTGCAGTACCTGTGTCGGCAATCGCCTGGACTCTGCATAAGTGTGGCCCATGGGTTAGGGTAATCAGATGGGACAGTTGTTCCACAGGAAACATCAGCCAGGGCTCTCTACAGGTAGCATATGCATAACATCAAAAGTCCCTCAAAGGCATGTGTTCCAATGTGTAATGGTATACCAAGACCAAGTTCGAAACCTACAGACAATTAAGATACATGTGCTGCACAAGCAACACCTCACTCCACCTCAGGCCCACCATCCCCATCTGTACCTTGCTGGTGCCAGTGTACACCTGTATGTTTGCCATTCTATAGCAGGGACTAGGCCGGTACACATGGTGTTCTAAATTTGGAACACTGCAAAATAACCCTCATGTAGCCCATAGTTGCCAAGCATCTGCAAAAAATCTGAGGATAGGGAAGGTGTCATCCTGAAACACAACAGTGAGCTGAAGCCAACATCCAAAGCTCGCTAAGTATGGCTGTATCTGCACACAGTCAAGGTCATGAATTGTGGCAGACATAACATTGACTCCACAGCAATAGTGAAGGGCTGTGCACATGAGTTGACCTTGCAATCTTACAGAGTTGGGGAACATTTGTAGGGCAGAGTGACCATATTCTGGCAAGTGCAGGTGGCCCATGCTAGTATACCCCTTCCAGGAATAGTGTCTGCTGTAGTACACATAACAGTTGGTGCAACAAACCATCATGTTAAGGGTGGGCACACTTATGCACCCACAGATTGTATGCATCTCAATCATCATCTGCACAACTAACACATTTGTTTGATACTGATACTGCATTTGATTGCAGAGGTCATATATCACATATCAGTTTTGTGTAATGCTATCATAGGCAGTATTGTGGCCCCATGGCATATCAGGGAAGAGGGTGCCATGTCAATAAGGCTGTGTACACTCCTCATAGCCACAGTAAGGTTTGAAGGTTGTCAGCGTAATTGTATTTTATTGGTCATATATGCACCACTGATGATGAGATCTGCAAATCAGACATCAGGCATTCACTATTGACATCTGTTCACATATCATCCCAGGTATGTGTTGGACAAACACATAGGGGCTGTGAGCAGCAGAGCAAACATAACTGACACATATACACATTCAGCAATGGCGTGTACACCTGTGAGGTATGATGCACAGTACATGCCAGGGTGCTGAATAGGTACACAGCAATACTGTATACATGGGCACAGTGTGTACCAGGGTAAGGGTCATCGCCCACTAACACAACCCATGCATCACAGAGATGTATAATGTTGGTAACAGAGATTGGCTATAGCTGCAGTGCAGGCTGTTGAGTGCCATACGTCATGCATGTTGACAGATGGGTAATGAGAGGTCTGTGTGTAATATCTTTGTGCTACCTCACCTGTAAGTGTGTGTGTATGTGTGTGTGTGTGTGTGTGTGTGTGTGTGTGTGTGTGTGTGTGTGTGTGTGTGTGTGTGTGTGTACAGTTAAGTAATGATGTACAGGTCTTAAAGTGTGTTTTTTGTTTTCCCCTCACAGGTGGCGAGGTGGATCAGGGTCCCTCCTGCAGGCAAACTGATGTTAGTGTTCATATTGACACTGACGATGATGATAGGTGTGTTGAGGCACAGGCAGGGTTGTTATGGGCTGAAGCTGTGCCATCTTTTGACATACCACTGTTATCCACCCCATCCCCACACACAGTCACATTGCCTATACATACCCCATCACCAGTGGCCATAGATGAGGGACGTTTGGTGGGTGGTGGCATGGGACAGGACAATGTGGTGTCTATGGCATGTGTGTCTGGACACAGCAGCCATAGCTGGATGGCCAGTGAGGTGCCACACAGGCAGATGTACAGGGGTGCTCGTAGGAGGGCTGCTGGTCATCATGCCTCTGGCCGAAGTGCCACATCTGGTCTCACCAGACACATGTCTCAGGCCATCATGGAGGTGCAGGCATGTATGGAATGGTATACCAGACAGGGTCTGAGGCTGCAGAGGACTACTCATTCTGCTGTTATTGACAACATCCGTGATCTTGCAGGTGCCCACTGTTATTTTGCAGATGTTCTGGATAGACAGCTGTGTGAGATGGTGGGAATCCTTGACCATGGAATGTCTGTGCTTGAGCATATGGTGGGAGTAGTGTGATGGCCACATGGATGTAGGCTAGCAACACCAACAGGTGGAGGTTGACGTGGACATGCAAGAAGTCAGAGCTGGTCCCGTAGTGGCAGTACCAGCCCCAGGACTACAGGGGGCGCTGTCCACACCACAACATAGCAGGCCACATGCACGTGGCCCTGGCTGGTCCCAAGAGGTACCAGGATCCAGTAGACATATGTCATCATCAAGGGAGAGTACCATATCGTGGCTTGTACCTGGTGGTGCCCATGGAACCCCTGTTAGGCACAGTTCCTGTGTCCGCGGCCAGAGACGGTGAAGTGCACACCCTGCCAGGTACAGTCTGCAGCTGTCCTACAAACCCCTGTATAGGGCAGCCACATGGCAGGACTGTGTGCATGCATACACACATCACCAACACAGCTAGAGTGGCCCCATATCTACACACACCACATATGCACAGCCCAATTAATAATGAAACCCCCCAACACACACACATGATGTCAAATGAATGGTTCAGCCTAGGTCTCTGGCAAACCCACAACACACCCTGTGCATATGATGATGCCTGTGCCACATCCCTGTCATCCATAACATTGATGCAGGGACAGGCTAATATGGTTCTGATGCACAGGGTGACTGTACTATGGTGTACCAATGTAATGCTGGCTAACATGTTTTCAGCACTAAAGTTTAATGCTTACATGTCAGAGTGTGTAGCTGTCCAGCCATGATGCATTATAGCTGTTACTAACACTGAATGATTGTGGTTTCCATAATGTATTCCGTTTGCGTTGTAGGTGTATGTGTCAGCAGGATGTTGGTCTGCTGTTGTTTCCTAGAAGGGGTATGGCGCTGTGGTGACACCTTGACTGCACCATATCCTGGGTACAGCTAAATACAAGTCACAGGTCTGTATAAAATTTACTGCATGTGCCACATGCCTGATAGGTCTGAAGGGTGTATACAGGTGAGTGGATAGTGGCTGATGTCAGCAGCCCTTCTACAGTGGACAATGGTAAGTGTACTGGGTGGTACACACCTCATGTTTGTGTATAACACACACACACACACACACACACACACACACACACACACACACACACACACACACACACACACACACACACACACACACACACACACACACACACACACACACACACACACACACAGGCTTTGGTGTTGATGCAATGCACAGAGAATACTGTACAGATGGATGCATGTACTTTTGCAAGGAACCCATTTTAGCCTATGTAATTCCACCAAGACAGAATAGGCACAACATCACATTGGGAATTAATCAGTCTGCTAGTTTAATGTCATTGACTATGGTACTGGCAAGGTATATGTTCCCTTCCCCAATGCAGTGCAATCCTCAACTTGGTAAACATAGGTGTGCTGGTGTGGGTGGCACAGCCCTATCCTTTGGAGGATGTGGGGTGGTGTAGAACCACAGATAGTGTGATTGACAACTACTTAAACTGTTTACATGAACTGTACAGTATTACAGCTGACTGAGTGGGGGGATACACTCAACAATAACCGTAATGATGGTGGCTGTATCTACAAGATCCACACCCAGCTATATATACCAACCCCAGTATCAGTATACAGATATATAGTGGGGAAAGGGGAATTTACGCATCTATTACAAGTTCTGATGGAATGAATTTCCACAAGATGATACCTGTGAAATGTTAGCATTTGCCAGTCAGTTCTCAGACAGATGACCTTCTGGGACATGTATATTCTGCAAAGTGAAGTAGATCCCTTCACATACACATACACTCTTACTTGCACTGGGACTAGAAACCCTACCTAGGTATGTAGTGCTACTAATGTGTGTGACCTTAATTGCACACACCACACAGCTTTTGTGTGTGTTCTGGGTTACATGTTAAGTGAAGAACATCACCAGGCCTTGTACAGTATGGTAATGGAAGGTGTACTGGTTGTTAATGAACAATACATAGTGTGACAGACTATCATATACACATTGACAAATGCATAACAGTCATACACACATCTGAGAGACCTGGGTTTATCAGTGCTAACTACATTGGTAGTGTGTCCGTTCTGTTACAGATAAGTTGCACACAGCACATGCATCATTGGGCTGGATAGTGTAATTAGTTACCTGTATGATTGATGGTGACAGTGGTCACCATACAGTGGACCTTGGGACATATACTGGGGGTACCATGGTGTAAAGACAGTATACCCAGCACCCACATCCCACATTGGATATTGTACTCACTGAAACCCATGATGCTACTTTGACATACCCATCATCACACATTGACCAGGACTGCAATACAGCCCCTTGTCTATCTCAAGAGTGCTACTACAGGAATTTGCATGTATTGCATATGCCACAGGGATAGTAGGGTGATGCTTTGTCATGGCTCTCCTATGGTCAATAACATCCCTATCCCTTATACTGTCTGGCAAGGTGTATTATATTAGGAGAATGTGGCCTCAAAATGCTGTATCCTACAAATAAACACACTTGCACACATACACACACTTGCCAGATCTCAGAGGGTAACCCACGCCTATCTATCCATTTGTACAACAGTGTTGTGCTGGTACTGCAAGCTCCAGGTAGTCCATATGGTGAAGTGTGTAACACGGTACATGTAATGTTCATTACAGCAGCAGCCATATCTAACTATGGCAATCGGGGGGGGGGGGGTGAAGGGCCTCAGGGTATTATCAACTACAAGTTTAGAAACACACAGACACTGTTATTCTCAGTAATGCACACTGACACATTTGTCAGTCCTGGGATGCATAGATGCAGGTGTTCATAGGTATGTACCAGGATATTGTCCATGGACAGATGGGAAGAGTAGGGGATGTGGGTACAGTGTTATCATGTCACCTGCCATTTGCCAGCAGGCCATCTATCAACTGATGCCATGGCAGTGATCCTCAGGTTGAGAGTTAAATGCAACATCCAATAATCTGGTTGCCTCTTCCAGAGGGCCAGTGAGGTGCTCCAATTGACATGTATGCAACATGTATTACATAACATGGTCAGTGTCTGTCTTGGAGACCTGTATCCATGCATGTTCTGTTGACTGTGGAAGTGTAGTTGAGGTATCCATGGCATGTGGTGCATACAGGGAGGAAATTCCTAGCTGTGGCATTCATAACACAGCTGGGCAAACAAGTCAGTGTCACTCAAGCATAGATTGCCTGTAAGCAGCCAAGATGGATACCTGACATCTCCACATCTGTGCAGAGGACAAACATCAGCTAGCCAACTGGTTATGCATTAGGATGAATGTGTTGACAGACGTCTGACACTGATAGGTATGCCATTACTACATGACAGCAGCCCTCAATGACATGTCCTATACACACAGTAGTCTACAGTTAATATCCACATGTCAGATCAATATAGAGTAGAAAATACTTAATGACACACAGCTCACACACCAAGAATATGACGGTGAGGACTCAGAGCCCATCTTTGCATGCAAGGGTGCTTGGTTCCAGTACTACAATCTGCAATCTACTCTTACTTGAGAAAGCACTGTCAGCAGTAGTAATGTAATGATACACTACATGCCAGTGTGACAGCATATAACCTGGGATACTACTCATGTATGTAACACATTCAAATGGAAAAGAGTGTTGTACTAGCCATATATACTCAGGTATCCCAGACAGTAGACTCACACCCCTTGCTACTGCAATGACAGCATATAGATGCATGTTATGTACATGGAATTAAATACACTTATTAAAGATGTCATTACCCTGCTATTTCCTTATACTGGAATGTGATCACTGGTTACTAGGGCTGAGCCATGCTTATTAAGTTTCAGCATTGCTGCAATATAAATGTTAAGCAGATTTAAGCACTGATAAGCGAAGCTGAAACGGTGTAAGCCCCTATATGTTTAAGCATACGTTAGCACTGCTTACTGTTGCGCAAACCCACACAAACCCTCTTAAACCTGCTCAAAACTGCCTTAACCACTCTGTGTTCTGCCTAGCAACAAAATAAACAGTCCTTGCAAGTCCTGAACCCAGGGCCCTGTACAATATAGTCAGAGCAGTTAACCACTACATCATCACAGCTATGAAAACATTTGTTGTTTTTCCAATATATCTGTCAGTAAACATATGGAATAGTGGTGAACAACTGCTCTGACTTCTACATTTGTGTAGTACTTGTTAGTGATATTAGTGTTGAATCACGTATGCTGTTGTATCTAAATATACACATATCAGATAAATACAGTGTGATACATCTGGAAAGGTATATGCAACAGTCATGTTTACACATAACAAGGATATGGATATATATATATATATACATATATATATATATATATATATACATATGTAGATATATGTATACATGTACTTACACATATATAGTATTGCTATACATCTGTATATTGCGTTTTATATATATATATATATATATATATATATATATATATATATATATATATATATATGCATAACATATGTCCATAACATGTAGTGGAGTCATACTTCAGCACCAGTAATCACAACCTTTTAGTGCAAGGGGATGTCATGTAAGTACTGCAGGTATAAATGTCGACTTTTGCTGCTGTATCAGGGGTTGTCTTAACAGAAATGTTGTGTGGGAAGTCACATCTAATATTGACATGTATGCCATCAGTTACTGACAGACATCATAAGGTCATCATAGTACAGTACCACACAAATCACAGTAATGGTCCTGTGGAATACAGCAGAGGTATGACCAATAAATGTGGACAGTCTGACACACTCTGGTCAGTCCAGAGGTATACACAGCACTCCTTAGTGCAAGGCATGTGGACCAAGCCTGACAAAGTGGATGTTTACAGCCATGTAAATGGGGATATCATGAAAATACTGGAATAGATAAGCTCACACAGTTTATGCATTCACACACTCCTGTCTGTCCTGACACAATAACTGGAGGAGCAGAGGTCACAAGCCCATATACTACCCACTAGTTAGCTAGATACATCTGTACAGCATCCCACTGCTTTGTCAAAAATACAGAACAGTTATGGTGGCCTGGCAGCAGTACAACTGACAAATATCTGGGCATAACATCACACTGGGTAAATACACTGAACTGCTAGGCATGTCACAAAGCACTGTGCAAACTACAGGCAGTCTAAATCTCAACATGCACTCTCTTGAGGCACTCCTAAAAATGGAGAACATCAATATTTGTGCAGTACCTGAGACCTGGTTCAAGGCTCCAGAGACCACCCCTGCAATACCAGGCTACAACTCTTACCACACTTTTCGGCCCCCAAACCAATACTGAAACACTAAAGGTAGAGGAGTGTCCATATTCACCAAGGATATTCACACCTCCAGGCTAGTTTCCCAACACAATGCATCTGAAATTCTCCAGGTGCGACTAACACTAGGTAAGACTGCAATCCAAATTGTAGCTTGCAACAAATCCCCCATCATGCCCCAGGATTCTCATTACACATTTCTAAACATACTGGAAAATATTAAGATACAACCAAACACTCTAATACTGGGTGATTTCAACTACCCTGCCATTAACTGGGAAAACTACTCGTGTGCCAACACTTTTTCCCAACAGTTCTTGGAATTCATAAATTCCACTGCCCTGGATCAACTAATCCATTGTCCCATCAGAGGCTCCAATATTCTAGACCTGTTCATTACCAACATGGGTGATAGATGCTCCACACCAGTGGTCACCGCCTCATCGGTCAGGTCTGACCATAAGCTAATCACCCTTGACATCCACATCCCACCCCCCCCCCCCCCAGTAAGGAAACCTCCGTAAAAAACTTCTCCAAAGCCAACTTTATGGTACTCAAGTCAGAAGTGACAGACTTCATGACACCCATGCAGATGGGAGCTGAAATTGTGACTGCTGAATCCTACACTATGGCACTGTACAAGCACATCCATTCATGCATGAATCGTGCCATCCCAAATAGAACCAAGTTGGTCTCCCCCAAAAAAAGGAAGTCAATCTGGTGGTCCTCTGCCATAAACAAACTATACAACAGAAGGAAGAAACTGTTGCAGAAAAGAGGAAAATCCCAGGATTCAAAAAACTCCCTTACCAGCCTCAGTAAGAAGCTGAGATCCCTCATAAAATTTTCCAAAGCTAGTTACGAAAATAAAATTGCCAAAGATTCCAAAGACAACCACAAGGCATTCTATAGTTACGTCATGAATCTAAATGGCAATGCTCGGATCTGCTCTGAGCTACAACAGAATGGCATTAAATAAACTGATCCCAAAGATATTGCCAATATTCTGGCAGATCGATTTAGTGCCAACTTCACCTTCCTCTCACCCCTAAAGGGCCCATCTCAATACTAAAAGATTGCCAAATTCCAGTAATCATGGCCACACAGGTAGAAACCACACTCTCCAAAGTTAAGAATACAGCATCCATGGGACCAGATGACATCCCAGGCTGTGTACTACATGAACTGCAAAATGAACTGGCACCTCACCTAAGTGTCATGTTTAATCATAGCCTCACCTCAGGCTTTGTGCCCACTGAGTGGCGCACAGCTGCAGTTATCCCACTCCACAAGGGGGGGATCTACCTTGGATCCCAGGAACTACTGTCCCATCAGTCTGACAAGTTTGATCTGCAAGAGCATGGAATGTATTATCATGGAACTTATAAACAAAGACATTGGCAACCTTCAAACACTGGACCCCACCCACTTTGGGTTTGTGAAGGGATGATCTTGTCTCCTAAACCTGATTGACTTCTTTGAAATAAGTCTTCAGAGCTGTGGATGAGGGTAAGGTGGTCCACACAACCTATCTGGACCTCGCCATGGCCTTCGACACCATCCCCCACTCTGGAATCACTGATAAACTTACTAAGCTGGGCATGAATCCCTATGTCACTCGATGGGCTGCCATCTGGCTTACTGAGAGAACCCACACTGTAAAAGTAGCTGACTCCAAATCCAGCTCCAGACAAGTGACAAGTGGAGTACCTCAGGGTTCAGTCCTGGGACCGTATTTGTTTGGCATCTACTTCTCTAAAGTACAGGCCAACACTAAGGGACTCTGGCTAACAAAGTTCGCAGATGACTGCAAACTGGGAGCCATTATTGAATCCCCAAATTATGTGGATATTCTACAAAAGGGTCTTATAGAAACAGATGCTTGGTGCCAGAGCCATGGACTCAGGTTGAATGCTAAGAAATGTGTAGTTATCCCCTTTGGGAAAAAAACATCTACCCATGAATTACCACATAAGTGGCAGTACACTAAACACTGAAAGTGTGATGAGAGACTTAGGGACACAGGTGGACAGTGATCTCACCTTTGATAACCACATCACCACAACAATCAGGAAAGCCTTCTATGTGGCACACTTCATTACTAAGGGCTTTTCATCCAGGAAAAAGGAGGTCATTGTCCCACTGTACTCATCCCTCATTAGACCCGTTCTAGAGTACAATGCCCCGTTTGATATGTACCACACAAGACATCTGCAACAGCTGGAAAGGCTGCAGAAATACCTCACTAAAAGAATCACAGGCCTAAAGCAAATGCCCTATGCTGACCATCTAAAAAAACTCCAGCTATACTCTGTGGCATATTGTCTTCTCAAAGGTCATCTCTGCTTAACATACAAGGCTATGTCAAACCCTGAGATGTTCGACATGCTCCACTTAATGAAATCCCAATCCCTCAGAGTCACACACTCCAGGGATCTAAACCTTGTCACCACAATGAACAAAACATGCTGGAGAGATAGGTTCCTGACCCAGAGATTCCCCATACTCTGGAATACACTGCCCATACATGTCAGACAGAGCGCCTCCTTGACCCTCTTCAAAAGGAACCTTGATGATTGGATGGGAGATAGGAAATTCACCTCAGGGATCACGTCAGTCACCCTGCTTGACAGGGGTCAAGGAAAGTAAATATTGTGGGCAGAAATATCCAGGGAATTGTTATGGCTAGGCTTGTGCCCTACGGCCGATAGCATAGTACCAACCTATGAACCTATGAACCTATGAACATGTACCTGCAAATATAACAGGCTCTACAGGCATGTAACAGCACTGAGTAAGAGACACCTGTGTGAAAGTGCATACCCACAACCAATCTGAACACAGCCACAGTCACAAATGGTAAGCATACTTAATATTACAGTATATGGACTGTGTGAACAACACCATCCTCATATGTGCCACTCACACATCAACCCTGCATATACTGAGCCAATAGACAGTGTATTCCAATGCCTGACTGTGGTATGGGACATGTGTAGGTCTGACCCTACAAACATGTATGCTGATAGGGTACCATACACTGGAGCAGCATGTAACATCAGATAGAACAGGACCAACAACAATGACATCTACCAAAGTCTGTACACAGGCCAAGGTACATATTCACAATACACACTCTGTCGACAATCACCATAAATACACAGACCTCACTACTGTACACACTACAACAGAATGTCCAGGTTTTGTCCTCAAATATAAGGCCTACTATACATGACATGTATAGCAGTCTGATATCTCACTGGCTTGTTAGCAGATATGATGTCAGTAAATATTGATGTACTGAACATATGCACCTCTTACTGCATGACATATGTACATAGGTTGACAGAGTTGTGGCTGGAGGCACAAACACAGGGCCAATATTGACATGTCGCTGTGGTAAACCCATACATTTACTGGTATAACAGGGTTTGTTGTGACATATGTCTTCTGAGGGATATGAAGTCAGTAACTCGCATGGCTGTCACCATGTACTGACCACAATCCTCAGAGAATGTTATTGCATTTCTAAAGATAGGAAATGTGTGAGTAACAACACATGTAAGATTCCAAACACTGGCCAGTCTGCAGATAGCCCTACAGGTGAGTTTCCCCAACCACATAACACTGTTATGACAGATGTAAAATCATGTAGAACAGCCATATCCACACAAACCCTGTTAAACCAACATTTCTTCAAATGTAGAAGAGCAATACTTACATTCTGTCCTCATGTCTGGACACCCCCCTCCTGTTTGTTGGCTTGTCTTCACAGTGTATATTGTAAGAGGTATATTCAACTACCCTCTGTGATGCTGTTTGTCAAACACCCACATTAAGTCCTGCTCACAGTGAAGGAAAAGGGCCAAGACCCACATTAAGTGCTTAGTTATAAGAGTGTGTTTCCATGCAATAGGCTATAGGAATGATACCACAGCTGTTCCACATGCAATCAGCTAATGGGAGACTGCAATTCATGCACAGGCCATCAGCTGATCATGAGCATCACTTACAAAACACAAGCAGCTGCCTAAGCAAAGCAGGTGTACTTTTCCACATCCACCAGAGATGGAGTGAGAGAGACAGACAGAGACAAAGTAAGAAAGGAAGGGAGTAGAAGAGTAAGACCCAAGCATGTTTGTGTATGATCCATGGTTGGAGAGTGGTATCTGGGCATTGTGATGGTTGCCTATATTGTGTACTAATCCATACTGTCACATGATAATTTCACATGTCTGTGCACATTTATAGCTGAGGATTGTCGATTAGAATCTCTACAATGTTTGCCCCTGCAAGGTTATATAAAGCAAAATGTCAACACACAAGAGCGAGTTCGCTCAAATGTACTTGCACCCAACACCACACTCCCTGACACTGTAAACCCCCATCACACTTATATAAAGTAAATAATTATATATATATATTTTTAAATCCACGATATAGCTGCCCATATTTGCACGTGTGTGCGCTGGTGTGCCTATTGCTTAGCTAGAGTTAGCAATTCTGACATGGAAGAGCATAAGAAAGAATGTTTATGCAAACCACACCGAATTGCAATAGCGTAATGGTAGAGTGTATGCACAAAAAGAAGGCATTTGCGGTTCAAGTCCCACCACTCCCCTTCTTATTTATGTTTTAAATCAGTATTTGAAATAATACCAGACATATATGATTAAAATTTTATTAAAAGCAGTGACATGGCCAATGTATCAGTGAACAAAATATATATTTTTAAAGGACCCAGATAGCCTGATGTTAAGCAATGTTTTACACAGCTAAACAGAGGTGCCCATAGTTTAATAGTGCTTTATCCAGCTAAACAGAGTTGCCCATAGTTTAATAGCACTTTACCCAGCAAAACAGAGTTGCCCATAGTTTAATAGAGCTTTACCCAGCTAAACAGAGGTGCCCATAGTTTAATAGCGCTCTATCCAGCTAAACAGAGTTGCCCATAGTTTAATAGCGCTTTACTCAGTGCAATGTGTTTGCTCGGATGTGCACGCCGCGCCAACCAGGGCACCATAGGGCACCGGGGAGCAACGTAGAGCTAAGTTGCTTAAATGCAGCCACACCCCCTAGCCTGTCTAGACAGTATTAAAATAAAAGAATGACAAGGTTCGAACCCAGGACCCCCTGCATCATAATAAAAGTACAGAATCACTAAGCCATGACAACATAAGGGAAGCAGCCACTATCAACATTCATAAACTTACGAATGGTAGTTTAACCATTACTAAGCAGGTCTGCAGTCAGCCGAGAATTTTGCAAAACGGCCAATCAAAAAAAAGTGCTGGAAATGCAGCATATTTAAGCCCCATAGGCAGGAATACTCACCATAACTGATTGTAGCTCACATTTGCAATCACAATGGCAGGTGCAGGAGAGGGTTCATGCTTCCGAGCGCAACGTTGGGGCATCGAGGAGTCCAAATACATGGTTTGGCTCCTTGTCCACCGTCACAAGACAAGACTCCTGCAGGGCCAGTTCCAAGGGACGGAGTACAAGGCAGAGGCTTGGAACCAGTTAGCTCATGACCTCACTAGTGCCACAGGCATTCCCCAGACTGGTGAGCAGGTCCGTCACCCCCATGCAGACCTGAAGAGATGAAAGCAGGACTGCCTGAACCAGTGGATACAGGAGGCCTGTGGGATGCAGAATGCCCCACAACTGAGTATGTAGCTATGGAATGCAGTATGTAAGAATTGATAATGGAGTATGTATAACGGATAGGTATGTCTCAATATCCCTTCATTTACTTTACAGCTGCAGGTGACCGTGCTGCGAATCAGCAAGCCTATGCTGATAGGCTGCTTAGGTTGTGCCACCAGGCAGGTTAGTGATTATTCTGCATGTATTGTTATATAAAATATGGGAGAGAGCATGAAAGAAAGTGTTGTAGTCCAATAAAACAGCCGTAGAATTCCCTGAATACGTTCTCTGCATGTACTGTCAGATAAAAATGTCAGAGAGGCAGAAAAAGAGTGCAGTAACCCATTAAGAAAGGTAACATATGTCTGGAATAATATCCCTTCAGGCACTGTCATATAACATAAGTGAGTGAGCCTGAAAAAAGATTGTTCTAACCTATTAATAAAGGTATAATATGTCTTGAACATGTCTGCCATAAACACCGTTAAAACAAATAAAGGAGTGAGCCTGTGGAAAAGTGTGCAATGTCATTAATAAAGGTCTAAAACCCAGAGTGTGTCTGTGTCACAGAGTCTAAAATGTTGTTGTACCCTTGCATTATACAAACAGTACTGTTTGAAAATGTGCTGGCAACCCAGAGTTATGCAGTTCCATATAAAGGGGGTGATGGAAGTGCTAGTAGCTGTGAAACATATATACAGTCCACAATAGTCAGTTACTGGCTGGCATGAATAAGTAAACCTGGCACACATGTAGCATGTAATTATTCACCAGAAATGTGAGTGTGTGTTAAGAAATGCAGGGTTTTGTACAAATCGAAGTGAAAATGTCATGTGAAAACATCCCAGATATGTAGATAAAGAAATATAAATGCAAACAAGAAATATGTAGCAGTAACACCTGCATCCTGGACAGTTAGTATGTCAGATATAGGTCAGGCATATATTGAACTAGCCAAACCCATGACACAACCTAATGTATGGTGGCAAGTGTAATAATACAGGTAGGGGATATATAACTGCAGTCACTGGGAATGTAGTGTAGACTAAAAGGTCATTATAAGATGTTAACCAAGGTTTTTTCTACACCCTACTGTATGTGCATAAACCATGCAATTCCACACCTCAATGGGTATGTGTAACCTTAAATATTTGTTGGGACATATGTCCTATTGTTTTATAAATATTTGCATTGATATTGATGCATGTGCCCTGTTCAAACACCACGTTCATGGTGGCCTGTTGCTGCCAAACATCCCTGCATGCTGTTGGAATATCCACTGTCGTTCAATATATGCATGTGTTATACTTGCTGTTCAACTGTTGGAACCTTGGTATGTTGGGTTAATGGGAATATTACTGCATGCTGTTACAACTAATCTGGAATGCTGTTGTTTATGTTGTAATTAAACACACCTAATCACAGAATGTATGGGAAGGCCAGTCCCAGCAGACCCACCTGTCCCTCCTCAGTTGGCGAGTGCACCTGGCACCAGCAGCTCCGGTGCCCAGCCCAGGTTCCCCTCCTCCATTGGTCCTGTGCCACCTTCAGGTGGAAGCACTGCAGGGGATGGGGCTCATCCCCCCGTGCAAGCGTGGGTGGAGAAGAGCCACCCATCACCGTTCGAAGGGTCCGGGCTGTGGTGTGTAGGGAGATTCAGTGTTCAGTCACTGATCCCCTACGCTAGCTTGAGGCGAGAGTGGTGCATCACTTGGGTGAGCCTGCCCATCCTACTCAGCCCCCAGCACAGCCACCCTCGGGGCTGTGAAGGTGCAGTGGTGACTGCCCATGGGTGGGGATCTCAGTTCCACTGTTACCATCTGTGGGCTCATGGGCTTGCGATTTCCAAACATCCTTCCCCATCAATTGTGTTCACCCACCCCATGTGTCAAACTCCGCCCCTGTATGCATCTTGTTTGTCTTGTCTGTTTACCTCCCCAACCTACCCCCCCAAATATACCTACTTCCTCTACCCTCACATTCCACTCTCACCTGAAAAAAAAAATAAAAAAAAGGGCAATCTTTTCCCACAAAAAAATTACGCCCCATACATAGCTGCCCAATTCGCACACATTTCCACTGGATATGTAAACTGATAATTCTAATTGGCAGTACAACATATTTTGTTGTCCTCACCCCTTTCTCAGGGGTGGAAGGTTTCAAATTTCACACCAAATTTCATACATATGCACAGCTGTTGCTGGTAAAGAAATGGGCAGCTATGGACCTTCCCTACACCCATCCTGCACATCCCGAGCTGATTTCCCTACTGTCTTTCCCTCTTTGTGCTCCCTTTTTCATCACTTTCCTATCTCCCCATTTTCTTTTCTTTAAAAGAAATTAGCACAGGGGTTAGCGGGACTAAGCACTTTTAAGCAGTAGTTAGCGGGGGTGCGCAAGTGTGAGCTTGTGTGCACTTAGCTAAGCATCACGCAAACCCACACAAACCCACTTACAACTGCTTAAAAGTGCCTTAGTCAATCTGTATGACAAGGCCCTTGTGCTGCTCAGCAACAAAATAAAATACCCTTGTCAGTCTCGAACCCGGGACCTTGGACACACCAGTCTGCATGAAGTACCACTACACCACAGCAGATATACAATAACTCAGTGCTGAAAGCAATATATCATGCATTACCATGAGTGAATGTGAAGGGAAAATAGGAATGGCATAACACAAATCTTGTTCTGTGGGCCTTAACCAGCAGGTGTTGTGGAATTGCATGACATGACTGTGAAAAGATAATCAGCCATGCTAGTAGGGAATAAGGTTATTGTAGCAGCTTACAAACCCCACACAGTATCAGAGCAGGATAAACACTGGCATATTTGCATAGGTCACAGGCCAGACCACCCAACAGTGACTGCTCTACAGTGAAAACCCTGATTTGTAAACAAATGCTAGCTGTGCCTCTCTGACTCCCTGTGAAATGTACTAACAGTAGGCAGAAAAGTGTTGAATCTCACTTAATGACAAATGTCAATAAGTGAGAGTAGACACCGCTTGCACATCAGAAAATGTGTAGTAAAACATATGCTCTGAATCCCCCAAAGTCTGGACTGCAAAATGTCTGAACTATATCACAGGTGTAACCCAGTTATATGTACCTTTCCCTGTGGCTGTTCAAATATATACATGATTGTATCTGAGGCCTGGAAGAGTCAGAAACACACAGGCATATCAGCTTGTCTGCTGTTGCACACTTTGCAAATAGCTGTAGAATGAATCCCACAAGCATGCCCTTACGTAGAAGTACAACACAGAAATATCAAAGGATGTAGACATGTACTGCTAGCAACCACCTGTGACAATGCCATTGTTCAGGTGCTGAAAAGACTGCTGTAGTGCACAGTCAAAGAATACTAGGCTGACCTCTGTCTACCATCTGGATATGTCCACAGGTGGGAGCTACTCAGACAGACTACAAGCCTTCATAGACTTACAGGTACACAGCAACTCTGCATGTTCAGTAAGATAAACATCACATGATAATAAATAATGCACTCTGCTGTTCTGCAACCCTACCCAAAGGTACTATATACCCGTGTAGTCAGGCACAACCAAGGGTGTAGGTAGGCATACACAGTAGTGAAATATGTCCAGTTGTCCTTAGCAGACTGTGCTAATGTCAACACAAACCACAAACTGTTCAGAAGTGAGTAACATACTAATGACAGTATAGCAGTTCACAAACAGTGCATGTGCCTGATATTCATAATTGGTAGTACAACATACTTAGTTGTCCTCACCCCTCTCTCAGGGGTGGAAGGTTTCAAATATCCCACCTAATGTGTTGCATATGCACAGCTGTTGCTGGTAAAGAAATGGGCAGCTATGGACCTTCTCCACACCCATCGTGTACATCCCAAGCTGGTTTCCCTACGGTCTTCCCCTGTTTGTGCACCCTTTATCACCACATTCCTATCTCCCCATTTACTTTTCTGTCAAAGACATGAGCGCGGGGATAAGTGGGAATGAGCACTTGTAAACAGTATTAAGCAGGTTTGCACCAGTGTGCGCTTAGCTTAGCATTGCTAAGATATGATAAGCTATGCAAAGCTTAGCTTAGTATTGCTAACATAAAATGAGCTAAGCTAAGCTTAGCTTAGTATTGCTAAAATATAATAAGCTAAGCTAAGCGTAGCTTAGCATCGCTTAGCTTCGCGCAAACCCACGCAAACCCGCTTACAACTGCTTAAAAGTGCCTTAGTCACTCTGTATGACAAGGCCCTTGTATTGCTCAGCAGTAAAATAAAATAACCTTGTCAGTCTCAAACCCCACACCTTGGACTCACCAGTCTGCATGATGTACCACTAAGCCACAGCAGATACACGATAACTTGGTGCTGAAAGAAATATAACATGCATTACAAGGAGTGAATGTAAAGGGAAAATAGGAAAGCCATAGGAATACATTGCAATAAAGAAATATAACATGCATTACAAGGAGTGAATGTAAAGGGAAAATAGGAAAGCCATAGGAATACATTGCAATAAAGCAATATAACATGCATTACAAGGAGTGAATGTAAAGGGAAAATAGGAAAGCCATAGGAATACATCGCAATAAAGAAATATAACATGCATTACAAGGAGTGAATGTAAAGGGAAAATAGGAAAGCCATAGGAATACATTGCAATAAAGAAATATAACATGCATTACAAGGAGTGAATGTAAAGGGAAAATAGGAAAGCCATAGGAATACATTGCAATAACTACTGTTGTATGCCAGTTAATTCCCTAATTCCAAAAGAAAGTACATACTCCCATGTATCCAGGGTTAACATTACACACTGAGAAGAGTGTACTGGAAGAAGCTACAGTCAGGTTTCAGTACAACATGCATTTCACTGGCTACAACCCAGCTTCAGATATGAGACATATACCAACCTTCTGACTGACACAACAGTGTCCACAGCAAACAAGCATGGTCCCCACCTTGCAAAACTGAAAGGCCTATGCCTACCTAACCTATCATTTTATAGCAGTGTCTTGAAATCACACTGAGAACTGCAATTACCACACAGCAGGCTGCATGCAATTACTAAATGGTGGGCACTAATTGGTGCAGAGGCCATCACATGCACATGTGCAGATACCTACAAAAGCAGCCTGTACTTGCTGTCCACACATGCAGTAATATCATTGCAGCAACTGGAGAGAGAGAGAGACTGAGAGAGACAGACAGACAGACAGACAAACAGAGGCAGTTGGAGACACCAACCAAAAAAAAAAAAAACAAACAGAGGCAGTTGGAGACACCAGCCAAAAAAAAAAAAAAACAAACAGAGGCAGTTGGAGACACCAACCAAAAAAAAAAAAAAAAAACCGTCAACAGGTACAACAGACAGAGGTAAGAAATACAAAGGTAAGTTATGTAACAGAGATGTATTTGCTGGCATCCGAATGATGTGTCTGAAGGGTACTCTACATACTGTGAACCCTCCATATGTGGTAGCAGTCCGTATCTATATGTATATGCAGATGTGCATAGGGCAAGGGACATACTGCAACTGTTAGTGAAGGCTGAACATATATATGTATTTGAAGGTTGCTATGTGCACATATCTATGTAGGTTGTAGTGTGTGGCATTGAAAACAGCAAGCAGTGCAGGTATATGTCATGCGGTGGTTAAATGCTGTGGGACTGAGTTACAGCCAGTGAGGTCTGCTACAGCTATACGGCCTGAGGACAGCGAAATGCATTCTGCACAACACTGTGCAATATTATTACATAAGTGTACGA
>NC_056728.1:773195947-773360947 GCF_019279795.1 Protopterus annectens | reverse complement strand
TGGCAGGCACTATCAGCCAGTTGTGGGCTGAGCACTGATATGTGGTATTGAATGTGTGTATCCTCTGACAGATGAACAGATGCTATATATGGCAGTTAACTGATATCTGTACTGTATAATATTAAGTGTGCCACATGACTTGCTCACACATATCGTTTACTTGTCTTCCAGGCTTATGGCTCATCAAAGGAATCTCTCCTACACAGCTGCAGAGGAACAGGAAATCCACCACAGCCTGGTTCAGCACTATACCCTGCTGTTTTCCAGGGCCAGCCAGCACCAGCAGGAGCATACTGCACTGTGGCAAGATCTTGTTCATCGGGTAAATGACATAGGCATGCATAACCGGACATATGAGCAGGTACACCATCACTGCAGTGATTTAATTAGACATGTCCGGTGGCATGCGTCTGATATCCATAGACAACAGCTTGCCACAGGTGGTGGGGTGGCCATACATCCCCCCCTCACGAGACTGGAGGAACCGCTCCTAAGTGTGGTGGCTCCTGGCCTACAGCAGCAACAACATTACACATGTGTCATCATGGAGGCCGGAGCCACCCAGCATGGTGACATGGAGCGTGCAGGTAACATGCCCTAGCTGTAGACTACTGTTACCTGTATTGTTAGATTATGCATATGTGAGATGTGTACTGAGTTTAGCAGTTGTGCTGCCTATTGTGTGCAATACTGATATTGTGAATAGTATCTGTACATCTATGCCTGTTGTTTTACTGTAGTTTGGCACACTCATAGTAGCAATGCCACAGTTGTGGCCACTGACAAACTGTGTCATATTCTTTTAGGTCCCTCTGGTGTGACAGCAGGACAGACGACACATGCTGGTGAGTGTGTTAACACTTTAAAATTGGTATTGAAATGTGCATGTCATAGGTGAGGTGTAGGCCATGTACATATAACACACCTACGCATAATGCATGCTGTGCATGTTTGCTGTGAGACGTTAAACATCTCAGTAAAGTCAGTAGCTGCCTCAATCACATGCAATGCACAGAGCATCAGACACAAATGAGGCAACACTGTACTGCACATTGGATAGGCATAGTTGACACACATGTACACAACATAACACGTTTGTCATACTCAGTACACCTCAACATGCTACACATGTTGTAACCGGACACCTGCTGCCAGGTCACACTTCAGTATCCCACATGTCATCCACACACCACACATATTATACCCGAGGGGTAGGGGCCTAGCATGGGGCTGTGCAACACTCTTCAACACATAACACAGCCATGTTAGGCAATGCTCCCTATTGTGCATCTCACACACCCTTGTGCAACGTGGTTGTGTAATTGTGAACTTAGCCACGGCACTGCGGTTCAGTACAGCATGCTAGGCGGTGGTCTAGCACACTTTAGTGGCTTTGAGTGACCACATGATGCATGATGATGATGGCTAATCCCCATACAGTTACAATGGCCATGTCCAGGATTGGTATTCCATCACATACACATGCACCACTTATCCTGTGTGTGTACATAGCATGCATGTGCTACACCTGTCTCCACAATTATCTGATACAGACACAGACACTGCAATCAGACATAGAAATCCACGTGACACACAAATAACACATGCAGCCATGGTATGTATACCTGTGAGTGATGGTGCACAGGACATTGCAGAGCTTATAATACTTGCACAGAAATGTCGTGTCTTTCTACACATTATGTTCCAGGGTGTAGGCAATCACTGAACATGTACACACATGCACCACAGCCATGTACACTGTCATTAGCTATGGCTGTCTACACTCACACTGCATGGACTTGATCAACACTTACTCTGCATGCTGACACGTGACGTGACTGTTTGCCTTGTGATACTGTCACCCACCTTCAACCACTATTGAGTATGTTTTGGATTGCTGTTGTGTGTGTGCATCTGCTGTAGTGAGGAGTGTGCATGTGTTCCTGTGTGCATGTGTTCCTGTGTGCATGTGTGCATGTGTGCATGTGTTCATGTGTGCATGTGTGCATGTGTTCATGTGTGCATGTGTGCATGTGCAGACCGTAAAGTGTGTTTCCTGTCTTCCTCTCACAGGTGCTGAGTTAGGGGTTGGCGAAAGCAGCAGGCGACCGGAAGCCACTGCCACGGATAGTGGTGATGATGACACATGTATTTTGGCACAGGAAGATTTGACAGGGTCTGTCATTGGTCTGCCAATCGACAGTACACAGCATTCAACCCCATCTATGCTCACACTCATACTGCCATTACATCCCTCACCACCAATGGCCATAGGCGAAGGACAGAATACAGTTGGCATTGACCAAAAGAGTGTGGTACCTATGGCACTTGCATCCCCTCACAGCAGCCATAGCCATAGACCCAGAATGGTACCACATAGGCAGAGGTCCAGGGGTTCTCGGGGGAGCACCACTGGTCGTATTGCCCCTGGCAGGCATGCCCTCACAGGTCTTATGATGACCACTATGTTCCGTGCTGTAATGCAGGCTCAGGCACGTATGGAACGGTACACCAGCAGGGACTTAGGGTGCAGAGGGCACATTACACCGCTATCAATGACAGCATCTGTGACCTTGCCGGTGCCATCCAGACTTACACCGAGGTCATTGATAGACGTTGGAGGGAGACAATAGATGCCCTCCACAACATGTCTTCCTTGAGCCAGGACCGTGCGGGACGGTTGCGATGTTGACGTGGACACATGCCAGCAACAGCAACAGCTGGCAGTGGTCGTGGATGGCCCACAGTTCACAGCCACTCCTGTAGTGGGGCTGGCCTGTCCATTGACTGTCCCAGTAAACCATGTGCACATGGCTCTGGCCAGTCCCAGCAGGGACATGGGTCCAGTCGTCATACCTCTGCCTCTGATGACAGTACCCAGTCAGGGCTGGTACCTGATACGGTCCATAGCACCCTGGCCAGGCACAGGTACTGTGTCCATGGCCGGAGACAGTGATCTGTACAGCCTAGCAGGTACAGTCTGTAGCTGTCCCACAAACCACCGTATATGGCAGCCACATGGTGGAGCTGTGTGCATGCAGACACACACACATTAAGCAAACAACTAGGGCTCACATATACACACACACATTACATCAACATTGGCCCATGCTGTACTGTTGGCCCACACACACACACACTCACACACACACACACACACACACACACACACACACACACACACACACACACACACGTCGATTGGATGGGTCAATGTCAGGCTCTGGCAAACAACAAAATGCCCTGTGCATATGATGATACCTGTGCCACCTCCTGTCATCTGCATTATTGATGGAGGGACAGGCTAACATGGTGCTGATGCACAGGGTGACACTATAGCAGTGTAGCAATAATAGCAAGTTGTCAACAAGGAAGTGTAACTACATCTTTGTAGGTATATCTGAACAGACATTATGCATCAAAGCCCTGATTGTCAATGTAGCATTGTTTACACCACTGTTAGGTTTGAGTATGTATTATCCACCTATGTCCCACTTGGCTGATGTGTACTGTGTTGCCAGCATGTGTTAGTGAGTGGACAGTACGTGTGTGATGTGTGCAGTACAGATTAGCAAGTGTACATCTGTGAACATGGTGGGTGCGCTCTGTCTGGATGTACGTGCATAGTGGACACATGGGACGTGTGGCATACCCTGTTGTACACATTGTTAACATCTCATAGCATCTTTCAATGGCCAGTATGCATTCTACTACAGTTATGTACTAACATGGGTAGACGTGTGTATGACATGGGTTGACACTATGCTGTGGGTGATATCATTAATATCTGTCAATGATTTGCAGTCTGGTAGTATACACAACCTCAACAGCATGACTATAAGCAATCATTGGATGATGTCCTGACAAATGACACACAGTAGTAGGGAACCCAGTATCAATTGGATCCTTCCGGTGCTACACTATAACACTAACCAGTGGTAATGACCGCCACCCATTATTGTGACCACACCTGTGTGTCATATAGCCCCCTTAGGTACATGCAGACACACTAGGGATGTGTCCATCCAAATCTGGGAATGCATGGATTAGCCTACAATGCATTCCCTGGATGGGACGCATATCCTACACAAGGGTATAATACAGACAGATACCTGTTGTCTGATACATGCTGTATAGCAGTAAGCCAACTATGGCATAGTCATCCTCATGTACTATACATACTATCCCATCAGTACCACACAGGTGGTAGCCCTCAACATGTATGTTGGGTACCATTGTGTACATACAGACCCATGTTATGTCATGTGTCCCTTGGTATCCACATATCCATAGGTATTGTGGAGTCCCAAGGTGTATCACATAAGACATTAGAGGCCTGAATGCATATCCACAAGGCAATCGTACACCTATAAAGACTGTCCATTCTTGGCAGAGTTTGTTGTGTATGACCATGTCTGACATATACCCCAGGCATATACCCTCACTCACACTACTCTTAAGTAACTGTCATGGGTGTGTGTGCCACAGATGACCTTGGCCACAGAACACGACAGTGGATGGCCGTGTCACATACATACATATGTGACCTACGATCTGAGAAGCAGCGGCACAACCTGTCAATGGAAACAAATGCATTTATGTAGTATGCAGGCTTCACACTTATGTACTGATTGAGGGGACATGTACACATATATATTTGCCATGCAGATACCTGATGTGTGCAATGCACTTACTGTTGTCATCATACTATGTCATATCATGGTAAAAGCAAAACCCACACCGCATTGACCAACAGTGACACACACACACAGTCAGCATTTGCAGGATTCAAACCCCTACCTAACTATGTTATGATACTAGAGAGAACCGCATTAACACTGTGCGCTGTTTGCTTTACTGGCTGGTTTCCCTTCTCCTACTGTATTTGTAGGATGGTGACATCATCAGACTTTCCAAAGAGGAATGTACCTCTATTAGTGTGTTTTCCCATTCTCCAAAATGTGCACTCCTCTCAAAGAATACTGCACACATACACACACACCTAATACACTTGTAATAGGCGACACTTATTGTCAGAAACACTGACGTACCACTCATCAGCCCTAACAAGGGAATAGTCACTTTGGGCTGTCTGTTGGGTGCCAGGATCTGCCACATAACACAGGCAGTCTCAGGTCTCTCCAAAGCAAGTACAAGACTGGCAGCATCATTGTCCATGCTGGTGTGTGTATAACCTCAGATGTTACTCCCTGGACCACATGACATGATACATGGAGGAACACTCTGATCGTGTAGCCCAGGCCAGTATGACCCTGACCTTGTCTAGCATCTTACACCCACCAATTATGATGTCACAGTATACGGACACACATATCACATTTAACAGATGCCTAACAAATTTGTTTCATTCATAGGGGATACAGTGTCTGTCAGCATATGGTGACATGCTCAACATGCCACGTAGCTTCACTATGGACAGCTTGCACCTGTCACCCTTGGACTTTGGAATGCTGGCTAAGGCTCTTGCTACCACCATAGTGCCTTTTTTTAGCAGGGCTCAGAAAACAAACCCACCTCCATAGACATTACAAGTTAAATGAAACTAAGGGTAATGCTGTTCAACAACAGTTGTGTTAACCTCATATTGTGGCCACTCAGGACTCTCCTCAGTATGGAGGATAGCAATATCTGTACACTGACAGATACCTAGTTCAGGCTTGCTTATGCACACCAGCACTACCAGGTTATGTTTCATACCATGCTGTCTGACAACAAGACTTGGAACAGACAACACAACTAGGGGGAGTATCCATATACATCACAGATATACACACCTCCAGGTTAGTAGCACTGCACAAAGCACCACAGACCATACATATACAACTACCATTGTGCAATACTGCCTTTCAGTTTGTTGCCTGCTACAGAACACACTCCCAAACTCAGGAACCACACTCGGCTTTCGTGGGAACTATGGAGAATATGAAGGTCTCCACAAACACCATTATATTGTGTGACTTCATATACACAAATATTGACTGGGGATACTACTCAAGCCCCGACACCCTCACCCAACAGTCGCTACAATTTGTAGACTCATATGCTATGGCACAACCAGTCAGCACAGCCACAAGGGGGAATACATATTGGACCTGATCATCACCAACATGGGGCTTTATGTTCCACACCAGCGATATACCCCTCATTGGTAAAGTCAGAGCATACATGTATCTCACAGGACATACATATACCCTCCACACATCCATCCTGGGTAATCTTGGTGAACTTCTCATGAGCCAACATCTCACTTCACCGAAGCAAGGTGGTATCCTTCAGACATCCTGAGACAGTGGCATATACGGCTCACACTGCTGCATCCTTTACATACACATTATATGGACACCTCGTGGACTACGTGGATTGTGCTATCCCAAATAACAACAGGACCCACTACTACAATGGCAGGGGACCTGTCTGGTAGACCCCAGCCATTAATAAGCTGTACAACATCAGGAGTAAGCTACTACATGATAGAGCACAATCCCAGACTGGGAAGGCATCTGTGATCTGTACTAGCAGACAGCTACAATCACTCATGGACTTTTCTAAGGGCCGCTTCTACCAGACAATTGCAACAGACACGTAGGACTATCACACGGCCTTCTTCAGTTATGTCAGGAACCTGGGTGGACACTCACTGATATGCTGTGAGTTACTGCATACTGACTAAACCTACCCTGAACCCACTGGCATTGCCTACATCCTAGCAAACAGTTTCAGTGCAGATGTCTCCCACCCATCCCCTCTAAGGAGCAACTATCCATCCCAACAGAGTATAACCTCCCTGACATCACACAGTAACAGGTGAGTGCTGGCCTCCCCACAGCGTACATCACAGTATCAATGTGACCAGATGGTGTCCCAGCCTGCATCATACACGAGCATCATGACAGACGCAACCCTCACATTACATCACTGTTCAATATCGGAGTTACCACAGGATACGTACCCAAGGAATGGAGTACAGCGGCAGTGGTCCCACTCCACAGAGTTGGTGCCACAACGGACCACAGACAATATTGCCCTATAAGCCTATGTAGCCTGTTCTGCAAAGCTATGGAGCGTATTATCATAGGACTCATACACATAGACATCGGGAACCTACAGACACTGTGTCCTACACATTTCAGCGTTGTTGTGGGAAGATCCTGCCTCTTGAACCTGTTTGTATTCTGTAAATGGCTAACAGGTCCATCGACATAGGGATGGCTGTCCACACAACCTACCTGAACCTTGCAAAACCCTTCAACACAATAACCCACTGGGCCATTATGCATATGCTCACCAGCGTCAATATGGACACATATGTCACACAATGGATTGATACCTAGATCAGGGATAGCACCCACATGGTCAGAATTGCAGGTGCCATGTCTGATTATACACCAGTTACACATGGCATCCCACACGGCTTGGTCCTGGGACCTCTCTTGTTCAGTATATATTTGTCTTACGTACAGGCTACCACAGGGGGAATATGGATGAACATGTTTGCACTTGATTGCAAACTTGGTGTCATGATCAACTCTCCAGTTGCCACATGCATACTCAATCAGGGTCTCATAGAGATGGATGACTGGTGCCTGAGCCATGGCCTACAGCTAAATGCCATTAGTTGCATAGTCATCCCCTTTGGGAATAACAATATACCCACACATTACCACATAGGTAGTACTCCATTACATACGGTAGAAGTTGTTAGGGGTTTGGGGACATGACTTGTTCGTACTGTCGCCTTTAACATTCACATTGCCAAAGTGTTTTCAGCACTTCTGTGGATCCTTAGTGATATCTGCATTGCTTACTGTACTTATTTCCTTGTTTCACTTGAAAGAAAATTACTGTTTGTCGTTTTTGCATTTAAGTTACCTGTAACACATTGCATTTAAGTTACCTGGCACTTGCTCACTAAGTCAGCACTAAAAAATTAAAAGCACTACACCCTCACAAACTCCCCCTGAGTACCTTGTTCCCCATTGGCCCTTTTTTTCAATTATAAAGGAATTCCCAATACTATTCTAGCATGTCAAAAAAGGTCAGTTGTCAATCTCCTCTCCGGTCCAACTGGTGAATCTGGGAATCTTGAGGCAATGTTAAAACTGCCTCATGTACACAGACAACCCTCTCCTCCTCCCAACAAATCCAACACATGTGAGAGATGCAACCATATAGCCAAACTGGAGGCTAACTCTCTCAACTCAGTACTGGCATAACCAGTCAGGAGGAGAAGGAAACCACACTCACTACAATTCCAGTCTCACATAGACCTACCACGACAGCAAACCAAACACATAAACACACAAAAACATACTCGGAGACTCTAAATAAAAATCTGCCTAAGCAGCAGAGACCTCCAAAGCTGACACCTAAGTAACCGCTGCCCCAAAACAAAACACGTGCAACATAGCTCACAAAGCCAGTGTGCCGAACAGTCACAGCCCTTAAGGCTAAACAACACACCTGATACACTTGTAATAGGTGACTCTATCATCAGGCACACTGACGTCCTGCTTACCAGGCTGAACAAGGAGAAGGTCACGGTGAGCTGCCTGTCAGGCGCTAGGATCCGCCACATAACACAAGCACTCAGATCACTCCAAGGCAAGTACAAATATGACTCGGCCATTGTCCATGCTGGTGTGAATGACCTGAGACGTACCTCCCTGGACTGCATGAAAAGAGACATAGAGGAGCTCTCTGAGCATGTAGCTCAGGCCGGTATGACCCTGACCTTGACTAGCATCTTACCCTCACCAAGAATGATGCCACAATATGAAGACAAGATGATCAATTTCAGCAATTGGCTTAAGTATTGGTGTCATTCAAAGGGAATCTAATGCCTGTCAGCCTGGGATGACATGCTCGACAAGCCACGATGCTTCGCTAGGGATGGCTTGCACCTGTCACCCCTGGGCTTTTGGATATTGGCAAAGGCTCTTGCTACTCCCATAGTGCCTTTTTTAGGCAAGGCTCAAAAGACAAACCCACCTCCATAGGTATCACAAGGGATAAGAAACTAAGAGTAATGCTACTCAACGCCAGAAGTCTAAACCTCAAGATGCACACACTCGAAACTCTCCTTAGCATGGAGAACATCGATATCTGTGCAGTAACAGAAACCTGGTTCAAGGCTCCTGAGAGCACCCCAGCACTACCAGGTTATACCTCATACCATGCTTTTTGGCCCCAAAACATGGACCGAACCACAAAAGGAGGGGGAGTATCAATATTCGTCAAAGATACCCACACCTCCAGGTTGGTGGCACAGCACGAAGCATCAGAGACTATCCATGTGGAACTAACAGTGGGTAAAACTGCCTTCTAGTTTATAGCCTGCTACAGACCACCCTCCCAAACCCAGGAACCCCACTCAGCCTTCCTGAGAACACTGGAAAATATGAAGGTCTCTCCAAACACCATTATAGTGGGTGACTTCAACTACCCAAACAAAGACTGGGATCATTACTCTAGCTTCAACACCCTAGCCCAAAGGTTCCTAGAAATTATAAACTCAAATGCTATGGAACAACTTGTTACCACTCCCACAAGAGGGGAAAACATACTGGACCTGATCATCACCAACATGGGGACTCTATGCTCCAGACCAGAAGTGTATCCCTCACTGATAAGATCAGACCATAAACTAATCTCACTGAATATTCACATCCCGACCCCACCCCCTGCCCAGAAAACCACAGGGAAAAACTTCTCTAAAGCAAATTTCACACTCCTCAAAACCGAGGTGGAATCCTTCAAAGCCCCCAGGCCTGTGGAAAATACGGCCCAGACTGCAGAATCCTTTATAAATGCATTCTATGAACACCTTCAGGAATGCATGGATCTTGCAATCCCAAATAAAACCAAGACCCAATCCTCCAAAGGCAGACGTCCTGTCTAGTGGACCCCAGCCATAAACAAACTATACAATTAAAGGAGGAAGCTACTACATGATAGAGCAAAATCCCAAAAAGGGAAGGCATCTCTGATCAGTATTAGCGCCAGCTTCGAGAGAAAAATTGCACAGGACACTAAGGATAAGCACAAGGCTTTCTTTAGTTATGTTAGGAACCTGGGTGGGAATTCCCAGATATGCTCAGAATTAGTCCAAAATGACAAAAAATACACCGAACCCACAGACATTGCCAACATCCTAGCTGACAGGTTCATCACAAACTCCCCCCCCCCACCAATAGGGCAAATATCTATCCCAGCAGAGTGCTGCCCCCCCCTGACATCTCAGATGCTGAGGTAAGAGCCGCCCTCTCCAAAGCAAAAAACACAGCATCAATGGGACCAGATGGTGTCCCGGGCTGCATCCTACATGAACTCCAAGAAGAGCTAAACCCAAACATAAACTACTGTTCAATCTCAGCCTTACTACAGGATATGTACCCAAAGAGAGGCGTACAGCAACAGTGGTCCCTCTCCACAAAGGTGGTGCCTCAACGGATCCTGGAAACTATCGCCCCCCATAAGCCTGACTAGCTTGGTCTGCAAAGCTATGGAAAGGATCATCATGGACCTCATAAATAAAGAAATTGGGGACCTACAGACACTGGATCCTACCCAGTTTGGCTTTGTTAAGGGCAGATCCTGCCTCTTAAACCTGGTCGATTTCTTTGAAACAGTCACCAAGACCATTGACGAGGGGAAGGTGGTCCACACAGCCTACCTGGACCTCGCAAAGCCTTGATACAATACCCCACTCGGGCATTATAGATAAGATCACCAGCTTAAATATAAACCCCTATGTCACTAGATGGGTTGCAAACTGGCTCAAGGACAGAACCCACATGGTTAGAATTGCTGGAGCCATGTCAGACTCCAAACCAGTTACAAGTGGCGTCCCACAAGGCTCAGTCCTGGGACCTCTCTTGTTTGGTATATATTTCTCGGAGGTACAGACCAACACGGAAGGACTGTGGCTGACCAAGTTCGCAGATGACTGCAAACTGGGTGCCATAATCGACTCTCCAGCCGACACAAGCATCCTCCAAAAGGGCCTCATAGAAACAGACAACTGGTGCCAGAGCCATGGCCTCAAGCTAAACACCAAAAAGTGTGTAGTCATCCCCTTTGGCAAAAACAAAGTGCCCACAAATTACCACATAGGTGGTAATCCATTAAGTACAGAAGAAGTAATTAGGGACCTGGGGACCCAAGTTGATAGCAACCTCTCATTTGACAACCACGTGGCCAAAGTGGTTAGAAGAACATTTTATATAGCCCACCTAATCATAAAGGGATTCACATCTAGATCAGGGGAGGTCATCGTGCCTCTTTACTCATCCCTCATCAGGCCCATAATTGAGTACAATACCCCTTTTGGGATGTACCTTACCAGACACCTGCAGCAACTGGAAAGACCCCAAAAGTACCTCACCAAGAGGATCAAAGGGCTCAAACAGATGCCATATGCTGCCCAGTTAAAGAAACTCCAGCTCTACTCAGTGGCATACCGCCTGCTCAGAGGCGATCTGTGCCTGATGTATAAAGCCATGTCCAACCCAGAATTAATGGACATGCTGCACCTCAGAAAATCCAAATCCCATCAAGCTACGTGCTCGAGAGACTTGAACCTCAGCACTGAAATAAATAGGATATGCTGGAGGGACAGATTCATAACCCAGAGGCTCCCTTCACTCTGGAATAAAATCCCAGTCCAGGTTAGGCAGAGTCCCTCATTGACATTCTTCAAGAGGAATCTTGATGAGTGGATGGGAGATTGTAGGTTTACCCTGGGTATCACTTCTGTGTCACTGTTAGACAGAGGCACAGTATACTAACCTCAAAAAAGGGCATAGCAAAATTAATTTAAAATGGGTGGCGAAAGCCAAACACACTCTAGCTAGGCTTATAAATGCCCTAGGGCAGATAGCCTAGTATGAACCTATGAACCTATGAACCTTCTATGTGGACCACCTTATCCCATATGGTTTCACATCTAGATCGAGTGAGGTCATTGTGCCCCTATACTCATCACATCCATGCTTGGTTACAATGCCACATTTGGGGTGTACCTTACCTGACACCTGCAGCAACTGTACTGGCCACGGAAGGTCCTCACCAAGCAGATCTAGGGACTCACACAGATGCCCTGCATATTTCAGGTGCAGTATCTCCAGCTCTACTCAGTCGCTTACCACCTACTCAGATATGATGTGTGCCTGTTGTTTACAGATATACCCAACCCAGAATTACTGGACATGCTCCACCTCAAGATATCCAACTCCCTTGGAGCTACACACTCCAGGGACATATACCTCAGGACAGATTTTAATAGGACATTGTGGAGGGACAGATTGTTATCTCAGAGGCTCCACTCACTACAGAATATAATCCCAGTTTCACATAGGCAGAGCCACCTACTGACCACCTACTGGAGACATCTTGACGACTGTATGGGTGATTGTATATTTACCCTTGGGATATCTTCTGTGTCCCTGCTAGACAGAGGCACACTAGCCTAAACGTACATGGGCTATCTTGTGTGACCTACTATTCACACACACAGTGTAGTCATCTGACAGGGTTGCGAATGCCAAACACACTCTGGCTAGGCTTGTACATACCCTAGGGCAGATAGCCTAGTATCGACCTCTGAACCTATGCTAATGTTCAAGATGCACAATGTTTATTGCTGATACTGTTTGCAGATCTTTATCATCTTTGCTTTACCAGTTTCCATGAACAACTTCGGTATTTGCAGAACATATTTGATTATGACAGGGTTCCACTATATTATAGATGTGTCTGTTGTCATATAACTGTGTACACAGGGCAGATTGCTGTATAGTGACAGGTTCCTGGGTTAACACATGCAACTGCCAGATATGCGTGGCCCACTGCTGTACTCAGACATGGCCTAAGTGTGTGAGCATGCCCAGTTCTGCCATTCCGTGTTTTGTTGCCTGACATTTGTCTCATTTATTCGTGTGTGAGCATGCCCACTGTGAACCTCCAGTATGTTGCTATCTGAGGTCCACTACATTTGTTGATGTGTGTGAACATGACCAATATTAACATTTATACTGTGTATGTTGGAAGTCAGGTTCTGCTCTCACTGCAGGACTCACCTTTGTGTCATAACTCAACAAGGATTATGCTGTGTCTGCAGGGTTTCCATGGAATACTTTGCATAGACTTATCAACATTCCATCATACAGGTAGACCACTGCAGTACTGTCATGGTTTAGTGGTTCAGTACTTTGGCTACAGTGCACAGTATCCTGGGTTCGAGGCCCATCACTGCTTTATATTTTCATACTGAGCAGACCAGACTGCTTAAGGGCCTGTTAAGCAAATATGAGCATGTTGGCTTTTGTTCAGCTATGCCCTACTTAGACCAGGCTTGTCCGACATTGCTCAATATTCACCAACATTGCTGGACGTTGCCCAATATTACTGAATATTGAATACAGTTGTGCTAGTTGGTGTGTGCGATTTTGTTTGCACATACTACATGGTGGTAATTGCTGTTTAACACTGCTTTATATTGCTTAACACATGGCATTCATGCCTTAGGTGGTGCTGCAGGGCTGCCTATGTCGGATGCACATACTACACTCCCTGCACATGTTTGGAAGCAGGTAGTGTCAACTTAGGCATCCCTTTTACTTTATGTGCGAGTCTGAGAGAGGTATAATTTCCAGAGTTCCTACTGAGCCAGTGTATGTGCTATGCGTTGCCTCTTTGCCAAGGCCAAAGCATACTGGGCATGCCTCCTTCTGCCTACTGGGGCAGGCTCAGGTTGTTCCTCCTCCAAGTCACGCTCTGCCTGTGATGGCCTTGGCAATGGTGGGGGGCTGTTTGGCCCAGGCCTATGCTGGTCGTGCTGCAGCTGTTTTCACAGGATCATATTATGTAGCATAGCACATACCATGACAATTTGGGTACATGTAGTTGGTGAGTACTGCAAGGCTCCCTCAGATGTGTCCAGGCACCGGAACCATGACTTGAGTAGCTCAAACACATGCTCTATTACATTACATGTTTGTGAGTGTGCCTCATTATGACGTTCCTGTTCAGGTGTGTGTGCATTTCTGATGGGTGTCATCAGCCATGGCTCCAGTGCATAGCCAGCATCCCCCACTACGTGATCATGTGGGATGTCCTCATTGGCAAATTGTGTCATATGCCAGATATGGGAATCATGGTAGCTTCCAGGGCAGCTTGCACACACATTCAGTATTATGCCCTGGGCATCACACATGACCTGGCAGTTGATGGAGGGGAAGCCCTTGCGGTTGAAGTAGACCCTACCATGCTCGCCGGCTGGTGCTTTGATGCATATGTGCATGCAGTCTATTGCACCCACTACCTCAGGGTATTCTGCTATTTGCTGGAAGAGACGCATATTGCTGGCCAATACCTCACGGGAATTGGGGAAATATACATGATCACCGACATGTGCTGACATGGTATCCAGAAACTGGTGTAGTACCCTGGATGCTGATGCCTGTGATATCCCCATCATATCACCAGTTGGTCTCTGGAAGGTATCTGTTGCTAGTTTTCTTAGGCCAACACATACCTTGGTTTCCACTGGGATGGGTTCCCCTCTGTTGGTTCTGTGTGTGAGGCATGGCCTGCACAGCTCAACAATTTGCTGCAGGAGGTCTCTGTCCACTCTATAATGCTCTACTATCTCCAGCTCATGTAGCCCCTGGTAGGTTACCCTGGGCCTGTACACTCTTCTCCGTCTCCTCACTGTGGGTTGTCCTGCAGCATTTCCATTGTCACCACCCTCAGCATGTTGCATATGTTGCCTTATGACAGCAATGGCAGCCCCTAACATTTCTTTGTCTCAGTAAAGCTTTTTCAGTTTTCACTTCTATTAGCTTACTGCAGTGTCTGTTGTGAGAAAGATAATGGACTGTTGTTTGCAGAGTTTTAAGTGCTAGGCTGGGCTGGGCTAGTGTACTGCCTGTGTAATTGCCTGATTCTGATTGTTTTCACCTGCTAGCTCTGCTAGTGCTCCATGGTAGCTTCCTACTATTTGTTGTGCTTCCTTTTTCCTTTCTGTTTCCTCAGGGGGGAGCGCCGCGCACACAAGCACAAACACGCACACAGCTGCTAACATGCACACACACATGCTTACACGGACTAAAACTTGTGTATTCGGGTTAAAACATTTGCACACCAGCGCAAACGCACTTACAACTCTTTAAACAGCCTTATACATGCTTACTCCAGCTTAAACGCGAGCAATCACGCTTACACGTGCGTACATTGTCTTACTCGGGTTTACAGGCGTGCATACGCACGCTTACCCACTCAGCAAGAAACTTTGGTGTTATCCACGGCATACACCTTCCATTTTTTGCTTTTCCCTAGCCTACCTGTTGACACACCTCTTTCCATGATGTATAAATGACAGCTGACACATGCCACTCTGCTCCAATGAGCTTCACTTCTTTCATACATACCCCCCTCGTGACGTCACCTATCTTCTACACTGTTACTCCCCATATCCTACTCCTACACTCCACTGACTGTCCTCATTTGCTATGTAAACTTGCGAGTCACTATCCTAACACTCATTTACATAGGATTGCCTACTAATGTTTGGTTACATGTCTTAGACTGAGCTTCCCCCCTTAGCAACTGCTACTCGGTGGTCATGTTGTCTTCAGCCTGCCATTCCCTTGCATTGTACATTAACAATTTCTATAAAATCCACATTTGTGGGTTTTAATGTTTAGTATTCTGGGTTTTAGAGCGCAGTCCGTTTTCACGGCACTGCTCTATGCTTAAACGTCAGAAATCGGCAAAAAAAAAATTATTTTTATTTTTATATTGCATCAGGAAATATTTCCAATAGCCGTATATTTGGCCATTGGCATGCTTCCTGCACTGGATGCAACCTTTATTTGGAGCTGTCACGGCTCCGTTTTGCTATTTGCAGAACGGTACTCAGTTGTCAACTGAGTTAATTTCTGCTAACAACACTGCTCTTACTCGGACAGGAACGGGTTTCCTGAATCGCAAATCTACCTCATTTGCATGCCTTTCACCTGCAATTGAAGTAATTTGCATATCCCTGCCCTGTCCGTGTAAGAGACATTTTAGGAGCTCTCTTACACGCCCCTAAAGGCTGTTCCTGGATCGCTCGTTGGACATGATGGCTGCATGGAGTCTTACTCTACTCTTAGACTCAGTGCAAGCCATCGTGAATCCGGCCCACTGATTTAATATTTGACATGTTAGGAAATTATATTATTAGGTTTTAGGCAAACATACTACACCGAATCACTGGATATTGATATTTAATATTGATATTAATATTGTATACACACACACACACACACACACACACACACACACACACACACATATATATATATATATATACAGATAGATATGTGTGTTTGTGTGTTTGTGTGTGTGTGTGTGTCCACATTTTTTATATATTTTTTCTATATATGTACATACATTTAAGGATATAATTAGTTTTCGTTAAGATAGTGTTATTTGGCTTACTCGATTTTAAATATGTGATTTTTTCATGTGTATTTTATTATTAAGTATTTGCAGTCAACCACTGATTATCTGTAGTATTTGCTGCCATCTTCTGATTATTTGCAGTAATACAGGTCTTTGTAAGATTATAGGCAATTACCATTTGGAAAGTTTCTCATACATGCTTTTGAAATAAGTGCTATATTTTAGAATGAGCTATATATCAAATAATTTGATTAATCATGGCATATATACACTTTATTACAGTTAGGTATATTAGTACAAGTTTTTCATTCTATATACTGGAATTATAAGTATTTTTGGGTTGAGTATTTTTTAAGCAATTAATGTGGTATTGTGATTGGTTAGTTCCATGATGATGAAATTGCAGGAACCATATTTAAATGAGTTGAATGTGTTTTTAATGTATATCTGATGGAGTGCCTTGAATGACATGAAAGCGGTAACCTGATTTTATATTTGTTATACTAAACAATTTTCTACTCAGCAATTGCCTTGTTTGCGACTTCTCTGTTTGGATTTTTTGGTATTTGTGCATATCTACAAAGGCACTTAATTCTCCAACTATCCAATTGTGCTTTTTTGGATATCCTCTATTGTATTCCCTAAATACAGTCCCAAGTATCTTGCACATTCTATCTCCTTGACCTCTGTAACATCATCTCTTCTTTTTCCTGATTCTTCTGTTACTGAAATGGTCTTCTTTTTTGTGCCTCAGTTCAGTTTTTGTTTCAAATTTGTCAAATATCAGTCATTCTCTTCTAAGTGTTTCATCTCTGTGTGCATACATTAGCACACAACAATCTGCATCCATTATGAGCTGGGATGTATCACTCCTTTATTGTTCAAGGGACTCCAGTTCCTTTCTGAATGTAGCAAGTAGTTCCTCTCTTTCTAATGTGAATAATCCAGGAGATAATGAATATGCCTACACCACTTGAGGACCATAAAAAATAGAATATTGAACTTTATTACTCACGGTGCCTTGGCAAAGCATCTTCTGGGGGGGGGGGCAGAGCATCCAAAGTTAATTACCTTAAATACTAGTAACACACCTAGCCCATTTACATAAATTAAGACTTAAAGGTGTCATCATCTTCATTCATCTTCAGATCAAACATTGCCAGTTAATTTCATTATTCAATTATATAGGCTTTATTGTATTAAATTTTAATATCATTTTAGATCCCACATGATTTAATGCAAATATTTAAACCCTCTTCTTACCAAGTTAAAGTGTGCAAGTACACAGTTTTTAAAACAGTTAGCATTTAACACTTGTGTTATGAATTTCTTTTGAATTTAACACTGCTCTATTTTCATATCATTTTTTAATGTCTTGTATGTATTCTTGCCATCTAATTTTCAGTTTCCTTCTTGTTTGCCCCATAATACCATAGATAAGGGTTGCGATTACATGAACAACTATAAATCACTAAACTCTTTTGGCAATTAAAATAATGCCTAATGTTATAATTGTTACCATTAGCAATGACTTTCTTCATTTTGAAAACAAATTTACACATATTACAAAACATGCATTCAAATGATCACCACACTATCATTGTATTTTTACTAAGCATTATGCATGACAACATTTCACCAATATTAAGTGCTATTTCATAATAATAAAACTGGAAACCTTGGAAAAATATCTTTTAGTCTGTCATCAGATGATACATTTCTCAATATTGTCGTATTACATCTACAGCTGTCATATAAAAAGTAGAACATTTCAGCATACAAAATGTTTTCCACCATTTCATCAGACCTTTCTACTTGCTCATTAAATAGGCTCTGCTTAAACAACCTTCTTGTCAACTGTAACTAAAATGTGTTGTTTTGTTCCCTTTAATAAAGTCTCTGAATAAAAAAAAAATTTAATCTTTTAATTAATCCATCTGCAAAGCATCAAGACTTTCATTATCAGTTGTATTACATCTTAACCTAATAGATTCCTGTTTCAGTAAAGATTTTATTTAATGAGGAGAACAACACTTTCAACATGTTATAAAGTAATAGCTGATGTTTTATTTCTATATAAAGATGTTTTAGTCAATTGACCTTGTTTACTTTCCAACATAAAATCTAAAAATTTCACCTGTACCTTAACAACCTCAAAGTAATATAATGAACATGCCTGCCTACTGCTCCTTAGCCTTACTACCAGAGCTGTTTCTACCCCTTCTTGCACTTACCATGGCCTCTAGCTCAAAATGATATATATATATACTGCTGTTATCTATGATATAAATCTGTCTCTCACCCCCCATTAACTCCCGCCACAACAAATTCCACCCTATAGAGTCAAAAGCCTTTTGTAAATTCAAAAAAGGATGACCCTCTTTCCTCCACCTTCTCTCCTGCCACAAGTTATCCTTCACATATCTGATGTTTACATGGCCATACCTGGCAGCAATCTATTTAGATCTGATGTTTACATGGCCATACCTGGCAGCAGTCTATTTAGACACTTTCTTAATACTTTTGACATGATTTTAACATGAATGTTTCCCAATAAAATGGCCTATACTTATCTGTTTCAGTTAACTCCCCCCCTCAAGAAACCACAATCTAATCAAAGATCTCAAAATCTCCCCATGTTGGTTCTGTTCTTCTGAATTATTCATTTAGTATTTGACCGATTTTATCTCACTCCAGCCTATCTTTATTTAAGCTGAGATATCCCTTTTCTGACTTGTTTCCCAGTGATTTTTACATTTATCTATTTATTCCTAATAGAATACATACTTCTGTTGTATTTCACTGCACTCCCTCCCTCTTCAACCCTTCTGATTTTGTAGATAAGTTTTGATAGAAGTTTTGAAAATTTCCTTTACCTTTTCATCCTCTTTCTCTACCATTCGAGCATTTTCATTCCATATGCTTGACACTTTTTCTTTCCTTTTTTTGTTTATGTTTTCCTGCAAGCTACCATCTGACTGATTCCTAGCACACACTAATAGTCCTTCTAATACCAGGTCTCCATTTCAACTACTGTCACAATTTTACCTTCCATCTCTGTTGTTATCAAAATTTCTCTCTGAGTAAGCTTCTCCTTCTTTTTATATATTTGCAAGAGTTCCTTCAATCTTTCTATTCCCCTTCTTACATTCTTACTCCTTTCCCCTTATACCAGCATTAACTTTCCCCTGATCTTAGCCTTTACCCCAGTCCAGCAGTGCTGCTCTAGCTGTTTCCTGTCTACCTCATTAATATAGTTTTGTTTATTACTGTTTCCAGTTCCAGCTTTGCCTCCCTTTCTTTCCATTTGTAGCTGGTCTCCCTCCATCCCATCTCCAGGTGGCCCAGTTCCATCAGGCCTAAGATCATCCCCACCACTGTGTCATTTGACAAGCATCTTTGTCATATCTCTCTGCTTTCTGCTCTCTTAAGGACAACCTGCTTTGTTAAGACTTTATCCAACCTACTGGTTCACAGAATACAGTTTCTGGTAAAGGTGTACTCTTTCCATTCTCTCTATCTCTCTCTTTAATAGGTACATTTCTTTCCAACGTTGTCTCTATCCTGGATTACTGTATTCTTCCTATATATTTTTTTCATCTTCTGACTGTATCTCTTTTTTTCTAAATAGCCTGTCTTTCTCAGGTTCAAGTGTCATATTAAAATTCCCTCATACTATCCCTATCCCTTCCCTTCTTGTCAGCCCTCATTGTTCAAAGAATGCATCAAAAAATTCTCCATCATCTCTATTTGGTGTATATGTCTTGGCTAGTGTCTATCGTAGCCACCTTATCCTGCCTTGGACATATAATCTACTTAATTTCATCAGTATCTCTTACTTCATCAGTAATTACTTATAATCTTGTTCTGAATAATATTACTAGCCCCCCCACACACACACACACACACTTTTACAGGTGCTCTAAACTTTCTGGGATTCACTGCTCAGAATTTTCCCACTTTCCTTCATCTTTAGCTTGTTTTCCTGTTCCAGCACTATATACCCATTGTATCTGACTAACATAGCATGCACCTTTTTTCCTTTTTAGTGGCTTGAAGCATCTTCCTATGTCTTTAGATATGCCAGTCCTTTTTTCCTTCCCCTAGCTTCCCCTATACCCTACCTTTGCCATACATTTAGACTTCACCCTGTTCTCTTGGGTTCTGTTTTCAAACTAAATGTACTGGTTTTGGCTACTGCCTATGCTCAAAATCCTCTTCTTCCTGCTAGATGCTCAGAAAATCACTTGACATGTGTACAAAAGTGGGTTTTGCTCAGACTCAGACCTCTAGCTGTCCTTTTATGCTCCTTTTCCTCCTCTGATTTTCCCTTTTTTACTAGTCCTCTCTCAATCTCTTTCTCTCTCTCTCATTTTCCTTTCCTGTTCTCATTCCCTTTGTGCTGTTCCTCCACATCCTTCATTGCCACCTACCTTTTCTTCTTTTTTCCTTTTCTGTTACTCATTTCTCATTTTATGTGTCACACTTTTTCTTTGCCTCCATGACCATATAGTCACATGTACCTGTTTACTTCAACTTTATTGTTCTTATTGTAGATACCATATACTCCTGTAGACCACTTGTCAGTAATGCAATACGTCATACACTTGCCTTTGGTACAGAAGGCTCTGAGTTTTCTTCCCACACAAGATAAATAGATTGCTAAGGCAGCATGGGGGGGGGGGTTCTATACTCCTGAGTGTGTTGTCTTTCGGATGAGATGTTAAACCGAGGCCCCATTTACTTGAATGGGCCATATATACATACATACATACTTACATACAAATGTTTCAAGCATGGGCCATAGTTTAAGTAGATGTAAAAGATCCCACAGCACCTAGCAAGAAGAGTAGGGGAATTCCCTGATGCCCTAGATAAATTTCCCCTTGTAATATAAATACCACCTTGGGCATCCTGTGAAAAGGGGCTACTAGCCTAGTGGGACAAACCCAGTCAACCAAGGATAAATAAATAAAAATGTTTCAGGTAAGCCATTAAGCTGAGGTCCCATTTGCTTAAGTTGGTGCCAGCTCAGGTGGATATAAAAGATCCCATGGCACCTATTTAAAAGAGTGAGTCCTTTATTTAATACAACATGAAAACAGTATTAACATATTTTCAGACATATATACATACACATTTCTATTTCTTAATATGTTTTCATTTTTCTTATAACATCCTCTTTGTTATTCTTCCATAGTTGATCCCCAGTTCTTCTTCAACAACCAAAATCTATTTTTTGCCATCTAGCTGCCAAAATCCATTTCCCATTAAACAAAATTTTATTAGTTTTTAATTTCAAATAACCCACATTACATAAAATAAATTCTTACCTATCCTTCTCACACATTTCTTCTTATTCTTTTAATATCCATACATAAGCATATTCATGTCTATATTATGTCATTAATATTCTCAAAATAATTCTTCACAAAGTTTTTTCTAGACTTTCACCACTCATTTACAGTCAAAAATATATAAATAAATAAACACGTCCTGTTGTCTCTTCCTCTCAGAAAATAAACACACTGTTTCAACTTTCTTTTTTTATGGCATTGGATAAGACAGTGATTCAGGTCATAGCCTGCTATAGGTCCCCAACCATGTCCCAAGACTCACACTCCAAATTCCTAAATACCCTGGAGAATATTAGGATGCAGCCTAATACTCTCATACTGGGTGACTTCAACTACCCCTCCATTAACTGGGTAAACTACTCATGTACCAATACACTTGCCCAACATTTCCTGGAATTCATTAATTCCAATGCCCTGGACCAGCTCATTCTTACCCCCACTAGAGGTAGCAACATCCTTGACCTGGGCATTACTACCTGGGCGACCGTTGTTCTACACCAATAGTCAGCTCCTCCCTGGTTAGATTTGACCACAAACTAATCACCTTGGAAATCCACATACCACCCCCCACCCCACCCCCCCGCAAAGGTAACCACCATGAAAAACTTCTCCAAAGCTAACTTTGGGCTCCTAAAAACAGAGGTGGCTAACTTCACGGCACCCATGCAAATGGAGAATAGTTGCATGACAGCCGAATCATACATCAATGCACTGTACAAACATGTACACAAATGCATGGATCTCGTCATACCCAATAGAATCAAGACACTCTCCTCCAAAAACATGAAGCCAATCTGGTGGTCTGCTGCCATAAACAAACTCTACAACAGAAGGAGGAAACTGATGCAGAATAAGGTGAAGTCCCAAGACTAGAAAACCTCCCTTATCAGTCTCAACAAAAAGTTGAGATCCCTCATCAAATTCTCTAGAGCTAGCTATGAAAACAGAATTGCAGCAGATAGTAAAGATAACCACAAGGCCTTCTATAGTCGTATAAAGAATCTCCATGGCAATACCCAGATTTGCTCTGAGTTACTGCACAATGGTACCTTCTATACCAAGCCAACATATATTGCCAATATACTGGCCGACAGATTCAGTGCCAACATTACCCCTCCCCCCCAAAGGGCCAATCACAACACCAGTAGATTGCCAGGCACCCAGTATTACTGCTGCACAGGTTAAAACAGCATTGTCCAAGGCCAAGAATACAGCTTCTATGGGACCTGACAATATCCCTGACTGTGTTCTACATGAACTACAGAGTGAACGAGCACCTCACCTGTGTGCCCTGTTCAATCACAGCCTCACCTCAGGCTTTTTTTCTTACCGAATGGCGCAATGCTACAGTCCTTCTCCACAAAGGAGGAGTGAATACAGACCCTGGGAACTATCGCTCCATTTGCCTGATGAGTCTGATATGCAAAGCTATGGAATGCATCATTATGGACCTAATAAACAAGGATATAGGAATCTCCAAACTCTGGATCTCACACAGTTTGGTTTTGTGAAAGGTAGATCATGCCTGCTCAACTTGGTTGACTTCTCTGAGTCATCACCAGAGCTGTGAATGAAGGTAAGGTGGTTCATGCAGCCTAACTTGATCTGGCCAAGGCCTTTGATACTATTCTCCACTCAAGAATCATAGAAAAACTCACTAAGCTAGGCATCAACCCCTATATCACTAGGTGGGTTGCAAACTGGCTCACAGATAGAACCCACAGTGTGAAAGTAGCTGACTCCAAGTCAGACTGCCGTCTAGTCACTAGTGGACTTCCAGCGGGTTCGGTCCTGGGTCCTCTCCAGTTTGGTATCTACTTCTCTGAAGTCCAGCCAACTCGAAGGGTCTCTGGCTGACAAAATATGAAGACAATTGCAAGTTGGGAGCTATTATTAATCCCCAAGTGATGTTGACATCCTACAGAATGGCCTCACTGAGACCAATGACTTGTGTCACAACCATGGCCTTAAGATCAATGCCAAAAAATGTGTCATCATCCACTTTGGGAAAAACCCAGTTCCCATGAATTACCACATTGATGGTAGTCCACTGAACACAGAAGAAGTTATAAGGGATCTGGGAACATAGGTTGACAGCAACCTCACTTTTGATCACCACATTGCCACTGTTGTCAGAAAGTCCTTCTATGTGGCACATCTCATTATTAAGGGTTTTGCATCCAGGAAGAAAGAGGTCATTGTCTCCCTCTACTCTTCCCTCATTAGACCAATTATCGAGTACAATGCCCCATTTGGCATGTACCTCACTAGACACCTGCAATAAGTGGAGAGGCCACAAAAGTACCTCACAAAGAGGATCCTAGGCCTTAAACACTTGTCCTATATGGACAGACTCAAAAAACTACAACTATTCTCTGTCTCATATCGCCTACTTAGAGGCGATCTCTGCTTGACTTACAAAGCCATGTCTGACACAGCTCTGTTAGAAATGCTACATCTGAATAAATCACAATCCCTCCACACCACATGCTCCAGAGACCTCAACCTCATTACCACAATCAACAGAATATACCCAAGGGACACGTTCATAACCCAGAGACTGCCCATGCTATGAAATAGACTTCCCATACATGTCAAGCAGAGCATCTTGCTGACCCTCTTCAAGAGAAATCTCGATGAGTGGATGGAAAATAAAAAATTAACCCCAGGGATAACTCCAATAGTTCTACTCGACAGAGGCACTGGGAACTAAGGTCAGGTGGCACAATGCCAGGGTAATTCTATGGCTAGGCTTGTAAAGACCCCAGGGCCATTAGCCTAGTACACACCTATGAACCTATGAACTTATATTCCCCTTTACTGGTACTTTGTTTGTTACACGTCTCCATATCCTGACCCTCTTCTATCATGGTACACAATGTTTTCTTTACTTAATGGCTTTAATCATATCTTCTAGTAATTTTTCTATAGATTCACATAATAATATTGTGTCGTCACATTGCCATACCACATACTTCTATCTTTCTCTGTATCCTCAGTTTTTATTTTCCATATTAGTATTTTTCATGGTAGTTTTTAATTTCTTCATTCGTATATTCTTTTCCTCATTATTTTCCAGAATTGGTTGGTACATATTGAAACATTCTCCTTATTAAGTTTGTTCTTATTATCTTCCTTTACCCACTTCAATACTTTATGCAAGTTTAAAGAAGCGGAATACAAAACTAGCTTTATTAACCACAATCCTCCATCATTTTCACAAATATAGCGCATCTCTTTTCGTTGGGTTTAATGTGAACTCCATATGAAAGAAAACACTAATTGCAAATTTTCCTTTTCATATTTTACTGGCATCATATAAACATTTAACATATATGCTATTTTCCCATTCACCAAATAAGCATTTTTGCTGAATGCTAATCTAAAAGTCCTCCACAGAAGACATATTTCTTTCATTTATTTTAGCACTTCTTCCTATTGCACCATAACTACATCATTTTTCCAAATTTTATTCCTGGCAAAGACTCCTCATTAATTGTTAAACACACACACACACACACACACACACACACACACACACGCACACACACACACACACACACACACGCACACACACACGGTGTTTACCATGCCATCAAAACCCTTACTTTTATCTTTATTCAGTCATTCCCATTTCCTTTGAACATCCATTCAGACAAGCCAATATTTCCCTCATCCATATTTTGCTGTTAGCAATTACAACTATATATTCCATGTATATCAAAACAACCCATATCAGCACCTCATTCTGCATGACATATCTAATATATTTCATGTTATACACTATTTAACTCACTATCACATTCATTACCAATGCAAACAATATTCCACTCATTGGCCATCCTTGTCTTATATCACACTTTACTCAGCCATCAATTCCCTAATGCTCTTACCCTATTATTCTGATATGCTGACATACACACTCTCCTAATTTTGTTACCTATTCCGTACTTCTCCATAACATTCCATAAAGCATCATGTCTCATGGTATCAAATGCCTTATTATACCATGATCCCCCCAAAACGTGCACGCTGATTGGCCAGCGTGCCCGTTGTAAATCGAGTTATACTAATGGAAAAAGGTCCGGTCGCCCGGACTTTTTTCCATTAGTATAACTCGATTTTAAACACTGTCTCGCTATGTTAAATGGGTTTAACATATGAGACAGTTTAAAATAAGCAACGGAGATCTCCGTTGCTTATTTTAAAGCTGTCTCGCTATGTTAAACCCATTTAACATAGCGAGACAGTGTTAAAAACAACGGAGAAAGCAAGATCTCCGTTGCTTTTTAGTGTTGCTATGTTAAATGAGTTTAACATAGCGAGACAGTTTAAAATAAGCAACGGAGATGTCCGTTGCTTATTTTAAACTGTCTCGCTATGTTAAACTCATTTAACATAGCTAAAAAAGCAACGGAGATCTTGCTTTCTCCGTTGCTCACAACTCTGATGTACTGCGCAGGCGCAGTACATCAGAACTGCCGCGGATGCCAGACATCTGCGGAAGGGCAGTAAAGAGGCATTATACTATGCCATTATTTAAGAAAAGTAATAGTTTCTTTTCTTAAATAATGTCATGGTATAATAGCAATAACCTACTTCTGGGTGTGGGTAATGCTAAATTTACCCACGTTTGGCTTGCACGCGTGGGTTATTGCTATACTAATATTACCTACCATGAGTTTCACATCCTCCCTTATATGTATAACATCATTCACAATTTCTCTGCCAAGCAGTAATAATTATTGTCATCCCTTCCCTTTTATACCATACATGCCTTCTTCCATAATATTCCTCATCTTCCTTCCATTCTCCTCGGTATCATTCCCATAAATCATTTATATTCCATGTTATTTAGCATGATGGCTCTCCATTTTTTATTTCATTCTTCTCATCTTTCTTCCACATACATTTTAATATCCTGCTACAAAACTCTTCATAAACAACTTCTTTCAACCAATCATTCAGTTGTTGTTTTTCTTTCAGCTTTTCCCGGTTAGGGATCACCACAGCGGAACTCCGGTCCGCTAATGATTGGCAGTAGGTTGTTATGGTGACGAGGTATAGTACTTTTACAAAATGCACTCTTTGCCATTTGGCTAATTTCTTGTATATTCCATACCCTATCTTGCCTTGATACTGAATCAACATTTACTTTCTTAAGTGCTTCAGCCAGTTCACTAGCAGTAACAGTGACTTAATTTCCAAATTCTTCTGTAACATGTTCCTGAAATGTCTTTATTTTCCATTCTCTCTCATTTTACATACGCTGTACTACAATATTTATAATTTGCTTGTGTGTTCTTTTTACCTCATCTCTTATATTTTTTAATTTCTGTCATTATACTAATATCGCCCTTCATTATTTAACTCAAATATTCAGATACAGCCTTCCTTCCTCCTTGTAAATAATATCTCTGCCTAAACATTAATGCGTTGTTTATTTTTTTTAATTTCTTTTTCTATATCATAATACTGTATTATATTATTCAGCAAATTCTCTAAGAAATTTTTAAACATTTCCCCTGTTTCACTTTCTTTACCTTTCTTTTATAATCCTGCCACTGAAAAGAAAATACTTTTTATATTACTTTTTAAATTCATTCCACCACTCAAACTATAATTTTATAGAAGTCCTAAATGGTTATATGATCCTTTCATTACTGCAATACTTTCCAGTCTCCAATTTCACCCCATAAATTCTCATTTATTCTTTCTATTCCCTTTCCTATTTTAATACATTCCGTTTCTTCCATCATCTTCATCCATGTTACTAAATGGTTGGAGAAAGCTGCCGCAGCTATATCACTATCTGCAACAGAAAGCCTTGTCATAATACAAAATAATCAGTTTCAGAATTGTCTCCATGCAGCTAACTTACCAAATTTTACTTCCTGCATTTTTTACATCTTACCCTTTCTTATTATGTTTTCTCCTTAAATTACAATTAAAGTCCCCTGCAGTTATAATTTTCAGGTTAACCACCATATAGTCTAATATTCAATGAAACAGATTCTCTCTTTCCTTGCTAGATATAAATGTATGCAATGCTATAATTCTACAAAAAATATTCTCTGTGCCTCATATCCATAACAGATCACCTTCACATCCTTACCAGTATTACATCTAGTATTATCACTGTTTCTTTACAAAACTCACCCACTTCAGAACAGGTTTCACTTCCTAAGTTCCATATTAAATTTGCACCCCACAATTTTTTTCTGTTTGCAATCTTTATTCAGCTGTCAGAAATTTAACATCATCTAACACAATAACATCCACATCTCATTTAACAAACCATTCCAGTATCCCTGTCCTTCTTATTCTGTTAATAATACTGTTTGTATTTACTGAAAATAGTCTAAAATTGTATCTTTTCCTTCTTTTAAGTTTAGGGGAAATATTTTTAAATGTTTATTCTTATTTTCACCCCTTCCCACATTTAACTTTGTCCAAGGTTTATGTGCAAATAATCCTTGATCCTCATAATCAGATTTTTCTCTGGCTAGAACTTCAAACAAAATTAGTGTAAATCTCTAGTCTTGACCTCTTGTCCTGCATGCAAACTCTCTCTGCATGCAAACTCTCTCTTATTTATTTTATCTCTTTGCAGTTTACTCCTTTGTCTCCTCTATATTTTTTCTCCTTCTGCACTTTTCTTCACCTAGTTCACCCTTTCCCTCAGCCTCTTGTTATCCTTCCTGATGTATGCTTTCTTCTCTTTCCCCTCTTTTTCATTATTTACTGTTTGCTCTTGACAGTCCATCCAAAAGTGGGATTTTTTAACACAGCCTGCATACAACTACACACCTTCTTGTTGTATGGCCTTTTTCCCCACACTAGTTACACTGTATCTTGTCACAATCATTAATTAAATCAGAAAATCCCCATAAAGAAACATGATTTAAACTGGGCAGCATATCTTACTGTCCATCTATGATCGACCACAAAGATAACAGTTGGCAAGTATTTTACCATGCTTTTTTTCACATTTCAAAACAGCTTCCAACCTCCACCCTCCAATCCATAACGCTCATTCAATTCCGACTTTCACAGTGTTATAAACATTTTCACTCAAACCCTGCATGCATTTTAGTGTCTTTTTCTAGCTCATTCTATTCTATAAGGTAACATTTTTTAACATTTAAGTCCCTATTAGAAAAAATAATTTGTCTGTGGATAAATGTCCTTTGTTTTGTCACACAGTTCCAGAGATTTCATCATCAGTCCACCAGATTCAAATTTTAAGTCACAAAAAGTATATGTCCCTTAATAGTTACCAAATTGTCACATACATAATATCTGTCTATTACAGTCTCATTTTTGCTCTTATTCTCACAGTTGGGCATCCCTTCTTTTTAAGAACAGTTTTACTTACAGTTTATTGTGAGTCTCCTTTTTATGTGCTGTTACTCCTGTGGAAGTTTTAACTGCTGCATTCTCTGCTGCCACACAAAAAAACTCCTTCTCAGTTGCCTGCTGCTTTATTCTTTTACTTTCTGTTACTACAGCAAATGTTTTAACTGCTGTATTCCCTGCTGTCACATCACCTACTCTCTTCTCCACATTACCATCTTCAACACTTCTCAGAAAGTTTTTTGCCATCTCACCCCATGAAATAGCAGAACTGTCTTCTGGATCCTGTCTGATTATTTTCAACAAAACATCATTCACAAGCACTCCTGACATCATTTCTGTTATCTGCACCACTTCAATGGACTTGTTTACTTCATTTCCCATTCAGACAGCTAACCAGTGTTCATTTGTATCATCCACCATTTAGGAATCTTTATCTGCAGTCTGATTCTCCATATCAAAGTTTCATCCAATTCTCATATTCTACCTTCAAACTCACCATAGCTTTTCTCTCCTCCTCCATGCTGCTGCTGCTGATGATGATGATGATTCTCTTAGACTTTTTTTTGCTTCTGTAGCAACCCTCCAGTGATACCTAGCAATGCCAAAGAGAAAGGAGTACGAGAAGTTCTCTGATGCCCAGGCCAAATTTCCCCCACCATAACACTACACTAAAAAGAGGCCACTAGGCCAGAAGGAATAACTTGGTCAAAGAAAAAATAAAATTAAATAAATATGATTGTTTTTTTTTTCCTTTTCCTTTACCCCTACTGGGACTAACCTGTTTAATAAAGGATAAATACAATTAGATAAATATGACTGGCTTTTTTCCCTCACCTTTGACTGGTTCTGCCTACTTTGCTTTGTTTTGTGAGTTGTGCCATTTAATGTCCTTTCTCCTCTAAAGAATCAGTTGTTTCTTCAAGCTACTGCAATAGTAAGTCATCAGAATACGCCCCAAATTATTCATCAGCTTGGGCACTAGATCAGAAACACCAGGAGATTCAAAGGTCAGATTTCAGCCTAATGGGGCTATTGGTTCAGAGTTCACATATATTGCTCATCCCGCAACCATCTTTTCTGCTCAGATAAATTCCTTGTACTCAGCACATTTGTTTGGATTCTCATTCTGCATTTTTAAGGAGCTTGCTTGCATGTGCAAATGACTTATAGCTTCATCTCCAAAATTGGGGCAATATGCTAATGACTGTAACATCAAACAGTGAAGCATTTTCTTGGAATAAGACCTACAAACTGTAAACTGTATATAGACAGAAATATGACTGTTTACATTCTGGGAGGGGAAGCCAGAGGAAATAGAAAGAAAACTAGGGGAGTGGGAGAAGTGAGGCATCACTGTAGGACTTGAAAATGTGGTAGTAGGAGGTTCGGCCTCCTCTGAAGAAAGTCAACAAAACTCTGGAGTAGGGGAAGGGGAGTGGTTATTTCACTGAGGGCACCTTGTGAAAATTCATGGAGAAGATGCAGGCAGGCTTGGGAAAGGAGGGTGTAAGCTGAAACGTAAAGGGAAGTATAAATGGAGAAGTCAAAGGAAATGGAAAAAAATATTAAGAAGTTGGGAAAAGACACAGAAAGGAAGGATAGGGAGGATATACACGAGTTTGGGAGAAAGAACAGCCCAAACAGTAATGGGGAGTTTGAGGAAAGTATGGATAAAAGAGTTAGGGAGTGTGGGGGGACTATCTCTAGGAAGAAATGCTGGGCATGATAAGATTCTTGAATATGGTAGTTATAGCTGGAGATTGTTATGCCAGATTAGTGCATAGATGGTATAGAACTCCAGTAAGGGTACAAAAATGGCATAGACATGCTGTTGGCAATGTGATATGGCACATACAGACCAATTACATATGTGGTATGCATGTGGGAAAATTAAACAGCTATGGGAAATGGTGGGAGATATTTCAAAGGGAGATTACAGATTTGCAGGAGTTCTAACTGTTTAGAGTTGAAACCATAAGTAGGAAATGACCTGCAGAAAACATTTCAAAATTACAGTGAGGGATATTATATTTCAAATGGAGATTGCAGATTTCTAGGTGTTCTAACTATTTAGAGTTGAAACCATAAGTGGGAAATGGCCTGCAGAAAACATTTGAAAATTGCAGTGAGGGATATTAAGAATAAAAAGCTAGAGTGTGGACAGAAGGGAACATAACAGAATGCACAAAGTGTGTGTTGGGGTTTAAAACGTGGATGAACATGGTGGGGCTAGTGAACACAGCAAGGATGTAGAGCAATGTAAGAACTGGAAGAAGACATGCGCAGCACAACAAAATAAGGCACAGATGAAGTGAAAATGAGGAAAAGAAAGTGGTATTGAACAATAACTGGGAGAACTGTTATGAAACAAGATGCATACAAGGGAACTAAAGAAAAAGCACAACAAAAAATGTCTGTAGTTTTTAAAATTGTGTTAGGCCTGTTTTGAAAGTGTGTGTTTTTATATGATTAGATAATTAACATCTGTCACTGTGTATCAGTATTTGGAAGGAAGTGTTTGAAAAGCAAGAACAAGTGCTGTGACAACAGCAAGTGAGATTTGGAAATGGTTTACTTAAGTTACAAGAAGGGGTAATAATGTTTTATTAAATGATCCTGCAGGAATGATGTTATTAATTCAATACATTTAATGCTTTGTATAAAGTTGCTGAATCGTGCTTATGGAAATTATGATGCAATAATACAAGAATACCAAAATGTGCTGAAATTGTGAAAAATTTGGAAAATAAAATAAATTATACAGATAAAAATGATTGCAACTTCAAAAGGTTCCGTATATTAATGAATAAAACTTCAAAATGACTGTTATTCAAATGAAAAAACATTTAAAAGTGATTTTGCTAACATTCTGAATCATATGATATACATTATATCTCTTGAAGAAAATTAAAAAGCAGCAGTTATGGTCTGCTGTTTCAAAGAGAAAACAAAATCACCATTGCTTTCTCCATCCTGAAAATTGCTGTAATGATATCATGCAGAAGTACCATCTAGAAAGCAGCATACTTTTCTTGCATTGGTGCCACTGCTGGCCACACTAATGTTTTGCCTTAAAACCATTTAGTAGTGTGTTTTCGATAGTGCTTGCTTGCAGTGTGTAGTCTGGATTTTTGGAATGGCATGCTAACCTGCATGTTGTTGTCATCCTGCCTTGATATCCATAGATTTATGGTGTACACCTAGCAGTTATGCTGCTAGCCTGCTACATACCCCTAACATACATAATCATTTATTATTTCCTATAGGAAGTATCATGGTAAGGTACTACACTCAACACTACTTCTTCTAAAAGAGATTTCACATTGATGTATATCTAGCAACTATGTTTTATGGATTCAATAATTTTGGCTAAAAATTTGCTCCATCATTCCAAAATTGGAAAATCTTTTGAGAAAAGGAGGTGGATTCGACTCACTTAATACTGATATTCATTACATATACAGACATTGTTTTATGGTACTTGCGTATTAATGCAACCAGGAGGCAAACGTTCCATAACTGGCCCAATTATGAGCAAACAACTCATATCTATACACATAACTATTTAATGATATATAATTTCAGTCTCCTAGCATACCTGTCAAATGCGTAGCTTTTTGCAGATTGTGTGAAAATTTCAGTGTGTTCGTGATAAAACGAGGGGTTCTCTGGCAAATCACTGGGATGATCTTCGCAATAAAATCACTAAATAATGACATACATCTGATTTTTCAGACTTTGTATCCTTTACAAAATATATTTTATCAGGCATGTTGTTATTCTGGATACTTTTTTAAGTTTATAACACCAATATTTAATCTCTGTCCCTCTTTTTTGGCCCTTGTTCCCCCGATTATGTCAGGCTTTGTCCAGATTTCTTGACCTAAGAGGTTAAGAGGAATATGTCTTATATATACAGAAACACAACCTTACTGTTTTAGAAACCAAGACACAGAATGATCTTTACCATACCATTTCCAACAACTACTTTTATGAGTAGCAAATTCCAAATGCCTTTCACTTTCTTCAGTCCTAACATTTACAAGAAACCATCACCACCTAGTAACCAGAAAATCAGGTTGAGTCATTAAAGGTTTTCACATGCATACATGAGCTGCATCTGTTTTACCCACACCAGACTTTAAATTTTATTCAGTTGTTTCCTGGGTATCAGCAACTACCACTATTCATTATTATTATTAATAATAATAAAATTGATGATAATCTTTTTATTGCTATAAAAACACAATCCATGTCATACATGGTTATAGTCAATGGAAAACAGCAAGGGGAAAAATCACGAGCAGCCTTGGCCATCCAAGAGGTTGTAACATCTAGCTACGCCAACCAGTCCCTTTCTGCTGCTCACACTCCAAAGTCATCCCCATAATGAAAATGGTGAGATTTGTACTGAAACAACTCATGCATCCAGTCGGAGCTGGTTATATTCAGGGATCTGGTTGCATCAATACGCAAGTGCCCTTTTTACTTCAGAAAAAATGTTAACTTACATTCACTGTTTCTATCAGCTTTCTAAGTTAATAGTATCAGTATTTAAAAAAGTGTTCCTAATGTAAATCATTTTCCTTAAGTATATTTTTTGCTTCATTCCAAATTCTGGAGGTAAAAGCTTGAGAGCTGTACACTGGTGAAGCAAATAGCATTTTTGTCTTACAATAGTAATTTCTTTGATTTGATTCTTAGTGGGCTATTTATTGTTTTGTTTTATTAGGTTCCCATTGTACATTCAAAGACCATAACTGTAATCACAAAAATTTAAATGTGTCTTGGAAGATTCTCTCTTCTCCACAGTACAATGACAGTGAGTTTTAAAACAACACTGTTACCTCTGTTTTAGGACTCACATTATCAACTCTGAATCTTCCAATAGGGAGCTGCATTTCTTAGCTAAAAAGCAATTTTCTTGTTTTCTTCTTAATGGGTACATTATGAATGTTTTATGTCATTCGATGTTGTTATGCATTTTAGTAGTAATTAAGTACTGTGTGTTTATTCATTTTTCTGAAAAAGTCCAAAGATATATATGGTAAACGGAAGGAGTAAAAAAAACACAGTACATTGTTAAATATTTATCTGGTATTTAGAACATTTTCTTGACTTGAGTATAATTGCTTTGGATTTTTTGTTGATCTACACCAATCACCCTGCTGATTCTAATACACTTGTCCCCAGGTGTTTGTTATCGGATATAGACTATAGCAGCAGCAGTAGCAGTGCAATGCTAGTTTTCCACAAGCCTATTGATATAATTCCTTGAATTTAGAAAGCTACACTGTGCCTTTTTCTTTGCTGTTGCTCTGACCTTCAATATAAATAATACTTATAAGATATTAAAGTCCTAATAGTATTACTGCAAAAACTGTAATATAACGTTAAGGTAGAAAAAACATGCTATGCAGTGACATATGTCAATTATCTAATCATATAAAAAGACTCAAACATTCAAAACATGCCTAACATAATTTTATGCTATGCTTTTTTTTCTTTGTTGCCCTGACTTCCAATATAAATAATAGTATATATATTGTCATTGTATATTGACTTCAAATTTCTGCACCTTGTATTATAATCACAGTAGACCAACACTGAGGTAGAAAATGAACAATACATTCACAAGTGTCACGTACTTGACAGCATAAAAACATGTTCAATTGCATGGTACAACATAATGCTTTTTAATGGTTTGTACAGTAAAGTGTGTTGTGATAAATAATACAATAAATGCTGAGACTGGAAAGATGTTAACACAGCAAGAGAGAGAGAGAGAGATAGAAGGAGAGAGACAAGCCATACATAAAACATAAACCATATTTAAATCCTCAACCACAAAGTGAAAAATTAGAGATCTTTCCATTAAGCTACTAAGCTGCTTAAGTGGCACTCTCTAAGTGTGTTTTTCCTCTTTCATCAAGTGGCACATAATTACAATAGGAACTATTGCAATATCATACAGAATAAATGTGTCATGATAGCATACAGTGCTGTCCTTTACCATTTACTTCTTCTTTCGGCTTTTTCCCAGTCAGGGGTCGCCACAGCGGATCATCTGTCTGCTCATGATTCGCAGTGGAAGTTTACAGTGTCGAGTTGCCAGCCCGGCGCCCAACCTTCCACAGAAGGCACACTCATGCACACACTCACACCTAGGGCCAATTTAGAGTGTCCAGTCCACCTACTGCATGTCTTTGGGATGTGGGAGGAAACTGGAGCACCCGGAGGAAACCCACGCGACCACAGGGAGGACATGCAGACTCTGCACAGAAGGCACCCCAGCTGAGAATCGAATTGCTGTATAAATAATTTTTCTTTTCACAATTAAAAAAAATGAGTCTATATCAGAAGTGTGAACTTGCAAAAGGTTGAGTCTCATATGGTTGACACCAATATGAGCAAACTTTTGAAAGCTCGCAAGTTTCAACAGAGATCGCCATAGGGAATATTTCCCTTTACTTCACTGTAGTGCAGTCTCGGAGTTAGTATATTTAAGTAGCAGGGGTTGCAGGGGGGGGCTTGCCCCCTGCTCAGAGCATTCAGGTAGATTTTTTTTTTTTTGTTTATTTTTATTATATGTTCAAGGTTTTAAAACTTCACTCATATGGTGTCAATCATATATGTGAGCATCAAAGTTTTAAAACTTCAACCATATAATATAGACCCAAAAAACATTTCCCTGGAGCAGTGACATTCTTGTAATCTCAGAGACAATATTATTCAAAGAGTAGGAGTGGCAAGTCATTGTTATTGTAGCATTTAGCAACAAAATATAATACATTTCCTTTCACAGGTTTAAGACATTACAGTAATATCCAGAGCAGAAATGTCTGCGCAACTTTCTGCACTGCATTTTTTATTGTCATTTCAAGAAATAATATGCTAGTAATTTTCAGCCATTTTGTAGTGCTCACTGATGTCATACTTTGAAGGACATTAGCTTGTATTGAGGCCTTAAAAAGTATGATAAAGTGGCCTAAACAGGTATTGTTGTCTTTAAAGTTCAGAGCTCCAAACGTAGATAGTGCCCTGTTTCCTCAGTTCAGTACTAATGAGTAATTTATGGAGTTCAGCTGCAAAGCACACTGAAAAGGTAAACTTGCAGCAAGGAAACAAAAGATATATAGTGTATATATGTATACAGTTTCATAGGTGATTACTAGGCTAATGGCACAAGAGAGTTTACAAGCCTATCCAATAATACCCAGGATATGACAGTATTATATCTTAAATCTCCAGATATGGGATGGGGTAGTATCAGTTCATTGTAGTGGGTCTTTAAGTGTTGGACCCCTGAGTCATTTTGCAGACTACCTTTGTCCGTAAGGGACATGGGCAGTACCCCAGGAGTGAATTTATGGTTCCCCATCCATTTATCAAAAATTCTCTTGAAGATAGTGAGACAGGGACTTTGTTTTACGAAGATGGGATCTTCATTCCATAGACAGGGTAACCTTTGGGATAAGAATCTGTCTCTCCAGCATGTTCTTTTAGTCACAAATAAGGTTCAGGTCCATGGAATGTGTGACCCTTGTATAATTTTTCTTGCAAATATATATAACATTTTCATCAGGGCTGGATCAGAGAATGTCTTGTAGGTCAGGCATAAGTCCCCTCTCAATAAACGATATGAGAGGGAGTAAAGGGATAGGGCCTTTGCTCGGTCTGCATAAGACATGTGTCTTATGGTCTTATGCTTTGTATTGTTTTAATGAGAGACCTCTGGGGACACTGCAGTTGGTGTGTGTCTATTTATATGATATCATGAAAGGTGGAAAACTCAAAAGAGAGAATCACAAATGCTAGAACAAACTGGAGAGAGAGAATCTCAAAACATGGTTAGAGTTTACACACATGAATAAGGTGGGCAGAGGGGCTTCGCCCCCCACACCATCTTACTCATGTGTCCTAACCATAACCTTAACCCAACCATTATCCCTAATCCTAGACATCATATTACTAAAAACCCTTTCCCTAGCAGTACCACGACACAAGACAAAAGGACACAGAACACAGACAACATAAAACATGCACAACACTGATCTGTCTGTCTATCTATCTATCTATCTATATATATATATATATATATATATATATCTATAAATACATTGCCATATGTCACACTCATGTTTTACCAGAGCTGTGGAGTTCCTGTAGGTGTTTGTGTGCCATTAGCTCAAAGTTGACTTATTCTCTACCACTTACTCAAAACAGCAAGTGTCCAGCTTCCCGCTAACTCCATCTTACTACCTGCTTACATAGCCTGCACAAAATTGTAACTCTAACTCTAAATCTCCTTCCTGGTCCATAATCATAACCTCAGATCTCACAGCCTAACCTTAACCCTAAAATTCCTATTTGACCCTAGCCCTAATCACAAACCCTGCACCCTGAACCCCAATCCCCCTGTTTCTGCTTAAACATAAAACTCTGTGTTGCTTTCTGACCCAAACCTCAAACAACACTCCTAATCTCTAATCCCTCAAACTACAAGTATCTTCCTAAACCTAGTCCCATACTTTGCACACTAAATATAAATTCCCAGCCAATCAAGACTCTTTGCTGTATAACACCTTAAATCTCCTGTACTGGAGGCCAATGGATATATCCAAATGACCCCTTAAGGACATATCAGTGTTTCAGCAACGTGGCTTCATGAATGCTCACAGATTTTTATTTGTTGCCTTTTAAGTCTTTACAGGTAAATTCAGACCAATAAAGCAAAACCCCATAAGCTGTCAACGTGCCATGTTTTGGACTTTTTGTTTGTTATATTTTTTTAAACTCATCAGTACATTATAAATGGATTGGCTGCCTATGCATTAGAAACACAGAGCTTAAAATAAAGCCTGAAGTCAATAAACATTTGGGTGCCTGCAAAATAGCCCAACTAATATCCAAACCAAAAGGTAAAAAGGTCACACTGACAAACCACTTATTGAAAACTACAAGTGAGACCCAGCCAAACAATGCCTTCATTTTGTATTCATACAAATTCCCAAGATTGTCCCTAAACTGAAAACTCCCTGTCTCTTCCTAATTCAAATCACAAATCCTGTTCCTTAACAATAACGCTTCCAATCATGCCAGGGGCGGCTCGTGGCATCGGGCTGCCAGACTGCAGCCCCCTCAAAATAAAAAATAGAAAAAAAAAATTATTTTATGAAATTTCGCAGACTTCGCACATGCGCAGTAGTCCCGACTACTGTCGGTCTATGCACATGCTCAAGGCAGTCCGGCAGTCCCCATAGGGGGACACAAGGAGACGTCTGTGCACTGACTCGCTAGGATTATGGGTCGCATCCAGACTGCAAGAGCAGCAGTCAGGACAGTCTCGTCATCGGGAAGGAGCATTGGGATCTCGTCGGGCTTTGCTTGGGATCTCGCAGGTCTTTGGAGTATTGTGCGGGAAGGATGTACGTTAGCTGGATATATTCAGGTAAGTGTATGGTGCTTTTTACCTTTATTTTACAATGTTTATACTGGATTGTGTGTGTATGGTGCTTATGCTTTACTTGTGTGTGTGTATGGTGCTTATGCTTTACTTGTGTGTGTGTATGGTGCTTATGCTTTACTTTGTGTATGGTGCTTATGCTTTACTTGTGTGTGTATGGTGCTTATGCTTTACTTGTGTGTGTGTATGGAGCTTTACTTGTGTGTGTGTATGGTGCGTATGCTTTACTTGTGTGTGTGTATGGTGCTTATGCTTTACTTGTGTGTGTAGGGTGCTTATGCTTTACGTGTGTGTGTGTGTGTATGGTGCTTATGCTTTATGTGTGTGTGTGTGTGTGTGTGTGTATGGTGCTTATGCTTTACGTGTGTGTGTGTGTATGGTGCTTATGCTTTACATGTGTGTGTGTGTGTATGGTGCTTATGCTTTATGTGTATGGTGCTTATGCTTTACGTGTGTATGGTGCTTATGCTTTATGTGTGTGTGTGTGAAAATGCCCCAGGTGCTTATGGTGGTGTGGTAGGGAATACCTCAGGCTTGAACCCTGTACCCTGTATGCAGGTGTTAAAGACTTGAGTTCCCTACCCACCACCATTTGTAAAAAAATTGCAGATTTTTGCCTCATATTCGATCTGATCTGTTCCTCATAATATCTGTGGTTTGTAAATGTTGTAATGCTTGATATTTGATGGTGTAGTAGTAGCATTGTTGCTTCACAGCTGCAGGTTTTTGGGTTTGATTCTTGGGTGGGGTTCCTTCTTTGTGGGGTCTGTATCTTCTCCCTGTGTTTGTGTGGGTTTGCTTTTGTGTCCTCCCATGTTACAAAGACATGTTTGCATTATTTCTTCCTGGGCCTCTGCTGAAAATTGTTTATTTGTTCCAAGTCAGACTGTCCTGATTAAAAAATGTAAAATAAAATTGACAGGCATTTGAATTTCAGACTTAAGGGTTTCTAAATGTTTAATTCCTTGCATATTTGATGGTGCAGTGGTAGTATTGTTGCCTCGCAGCTATAGGTTTTCTGGTTTGATTCTTGGTTGGGGTGGCTTCTGTGTGGAGTCTGCATGTCCTCCATGTGTTTGTGTGGATTTGCTCTGGTGCCCTGCCATTTTACAAAGACGTGTCTGCAGTTTTAATCCCTGCTGAAAATTGGTTTTGTTCTGTCCGCAGTAAAATTGACAGGCATTTGAATTTCAGACTTCAGGTTTCTGAATGTTTAATTCCTTGCATAATTGATGGTGCAGTGGTAGTATTGTTGCCTCACAGCTATAGGTATTCTGGGTTGGGGTGGCTTCTGTGTGGAGTCTGCATCTCCTCCATGTGTTTGTGTGGATTTGCTCTGGTGCCCTGCCATTTTACAAAGACGTGTCTGCAGTTTTAATCCCTGTGTCTCTGCTGAAAATTGTTCTTGTTCTGTCTGCAGTAAAATTGACAGGCATTTGAATTTCAGACTTCAGGTTTCTGAATGTTTAACTCCTTGCATGATTGATGATGCAGTGGTAGTATTATTGCCTCACAGCTATAGGTTTTCTGGTTTGATTCTTGGTTGGGGTGGCTTCTGTGTGGAATCTGCATCTCCTGTCTGTGTTCGTGTGGATTTGGTCTGGTGCCCTGCCATTTTACAAAGATGTGTCTGCAGTTTTAATCCCTGCGTCTCTGCTGAAAATTGTTTTTATTCTGTCCGCAGTAAAATTGACAGGCATTTGAATTTCAGACTTCAGGTTTCTGAATGTTTAATTCTTTGCATAATTGGTGGTGCAGTGGTAGTATTGTTACCTCACAGCTCTAGGTTTTCTGGTTTGATTCTTGGTTGTGGTGGCTTCTGTCTGCATCTTCTCCGTGGATTTGCTCTGGTGCCCTTCCATTTTACAAAGACGTGTCTGCAGTATTAATCCCTGCGTCTCTGCTGAAAATTGTTTTTGTTCTGTCCGCAGTAAAATTGACCGGCGTTTGAATTTCCAACTTCATGTTCTTCAGAATACATAGTAGCACAACCTTTTTTTTTGGCAATTTTCTAAGTTTATAAGATGAATATTTTAAATTTGTCCCTATTTTTGGGACTGTATTCCCCCATTATTGGCTTCGTCCAAGTTTTTGTGCTAAGGTTGACAGCTATGGCAAGAACTGAATTCACTGAATATGTTTGAGGGCTGTATTCCCTCATTACTGGGTTTGTCCAGGTGTTTTGTACTAAGAGGTTGACAGCTATGGTGAGAACTGAATTCACTAAATGATAGCCATTTAAGTTTCAGTCTTCCTCTCTTTTACAAAGCAGCTGATATGGCATAGTGGTATGTTACTCTGACTGTTTTTTGCTCAGGGACCTTGGCAGTAAAATATATGGTGGCAACACAACATTTTATTCTAGCAACTTTCCAAGATTATACAAGCAATGTTTAATGTGTCCCTGTTTTTGGGCTTTTGACCCCCCCCCCCCAATACATTTTGGCTTTTTCCAGTTTTCTTGAGCTGCGAAGTTGAGATGCAGTTGAGTATTGAGTAGATTTTACAAGGAGCTGAGAGCTGCAGGGGAATAGAAGTTTAGTGCTTTGCCAAGTTAATACTGTAGCACAATAGGTTGTGTATTTGCTTTTGATGCAGAAGGCTGTGGGTTCTACTCCCACAAGGGGTGGATGCTGCCGTACTGAGAATGTTCTCCTTGGTGAAGATATTAACTATGAGTTCGTTATCAGTTTGCCATCCATTTCCTCTTGCAATATTATTACTAGCTTATCATTTTTTTAATGTAATATAGGCAATTTATTCCTGAGGGGCAACAGACACTTTATTTTTCGATGAAACCATGAAATATAAAGGTGATTGCTAGCAGCAACCGCTTCATTAGTTACAGATTTCTTTAATGTGGAATTATTTAGATGACTGACTTCAGAGATTGTGCATATTTACTGATAATGGACTGTAGAATTGTGCATATTTACTGATAAAGGTGGACTGTAGAATTGTGCATATTTACTGATAATGGTGGACTATAGAATTGTGCATATTTACTAATAATGGTGGACTGTGGAATTGTGCATATTTACTAATAATGGTGGACTGTAGAATTGTGTATATTTACTAATAATGGTGTACTGTGGAAGTCTGAGTAGACTTTTTTATGATAAATGTTCTCAACTGGGCAGTTTTGCCATTATGGGTGCATATGGTTTGTTTCATTGCTTACTGGAAAAAATGTTCAAAACAAATTTAAAACACCCTCTAACAAGTGTACTGTATTGTACAAGGAATATAATTTTAGTACAATGAGGAAGGTGTATCAAAGAGCACATGTATGTTTCATATGCAAGGAGCCTATGATTCGAAAACAGCCCAAAATTAATCTTTATCTGCCACTGGCAAAATGTATTTTCTTTGAATGTGGGTTTCAATGCTGTTTCAATGAATGTGAGTTTCAAGGGCAGAGAAGTTTTAATGCTAAGTTTTCATTGTGAGACTGCATTGCTTTATTTAACAGATGACTTAGTGTTTGTGCTGTAAAATACAAAATAAAACTTTCAAATGAAGTCCAACTCATCATAGAAGTAAAGCAGTATGCACATTAGTGTTTATGGTAAATGGAGTGAAATAGCCAAGTATAATGGTTCATTGGAATGGCTGCAGAGGCTCCATTCAACCATTATTTTGTCAGGGGGGGAAGGGCAGCAAACTCAGACAGGCCCAGCTGAACTATACTTCCCAACTGTCCAGATTCTCAAAGAATGAATAGATTTTTGCTTCTTATTTTTGGTTTGTTGTTCATAAAATTTGTAGTTTTAATTCCTAAATGATTTGCCAGAAGTCACTCAATAATAAGTTTCAGACTTCATAACCTTCAGAAAAATGCATGTTAAAGTAAGAGCTGTTCTATCAACTATATCAATTTATACAAGAGCAATTTTTAGTACTGTTTATATGTGCCCCCAATATATTTGGCCTTGTTCAGATTTACTGCATTAACAGGTTGAGAGGTACATGCAAATGAATTGCTTTATAGAATTAGGCATAGCCAACCTTTCAACTGTCCCCAATTTTTGGCTCAAAATGTTGCTCTTCCCCCTTATAATCCCTCCGCAAAATAGCAATTTTGGAAGAAAACATGGAGGGTTTACAATTAAGAAATAACTGTAATAATCAAAGTTATAGATTACTTGAAATGCATGTAGATTATTTTATATTTTGTCAGCTGCTCAAGGTAGCAGTACTAATATTAAAGTGTCCCTTCTTTGACAGGTAGCAGCTGTATTGTGTGTCTATTTTATATTTTTGCATCACATTTTTGGTCCATTTTTCATAAAATTGTGTTTTTTGGTAAATTAGTGACAAATCACTAAAGACTGAAGTTAGAAAATGACAGACATTTGAGTTTCAGATTTTATACCCTTCAGAAAATTCATACTAATGCAAGACCTATTCTATTATCTTTCTAAGTTTATTAGAGCAATATTTAAAAATTGTCCTTATTGTTGGGCCTTTGTCCCACTTCTGTGTATGGCTTTGTCCAGATTTCTTGCTCTTGAGGTTGAGAGGTATGACAAATGTGTCAGGGCCATCACAGTCAGCCAGAGAGATTTCAAATTGTGACATGCTTGTTGCACCCCACTCCCCCGTATAGTGACTCTGGATGTGTCCAAGCAAGGCAAGGAGTAGTTGTATCTACCTTGGATGGGGAGGACACACTGCATAAGTACTACAGTGGCTTTTCATCTGTCCTTGATTTTGCAGAATGGTCTGGTTTCTGTCATATTTTTGTACTGTTGATTTATGCTTATTACTCAGATTTATTACTCAAAGTGCCTGTTGCTCTGTGTTTTTAAGTAGCAATGCTTTAATGACCATAAGGTAAGCTTGTCTGAGATCGTAAGATGCAAGTAAGCTTTAATAAGCATACTGTTAAAGAATTGCCAACATTGAAAGCCTTTCTGTTGTTGCCATGCAGAGAATACTTGACTAGATAATGTATAAGCCTTGGGTATTAAAGGACAGGATTCCATTATTTTAAAAAGCTCATTACACTTGTTGGAGACTTCCAGTCATCTCTACAGACTTTACCCGTAAACTAAACAGAATGCCAATCATGTGTGGTCCATAACCTGTACAGTAATCCTTTAAGCAATGTATCTTGAGCTTGTTTCTTGTTTGCTTTTCATTTTTTACTTTTATCATGTTTTCCCCATGAAACAAGCTGTCAGGCAGCAGGTCTTTTTTGGATAAGAAACATTTTTACAAGTAGGGGCATCACATAGATTTCTACTTTCAGCATGTTACTTGGTACTTTAATAAAGCTGAATATATTATAATTAGGACTGCAGTGCAAGGAGAAGTGGTTTGAGTTGAGTGCTTCTGGTTTTTCTTATACTTGATTTTGACTGGCATTCCAGTAATGTATTTAAAAAGTAATTTATTTTTTCATGCCTCGCAACCTTTTGTTTCCATCTAGATATTAAGTAAGCTGTCATGCAGCCAATGCATTGAAATATTTTTATTCTTCTACACTTATTTTTGTTTTGATTGGACTTTCATAATGATGGTTTGCCACCCAGGGCAGCGTATTTAATTAAAGTTAGTTTTTTGTGGTTTTGTGCATAGCTCCTCCCCTTTCTGGTTGACCACACCCCCTCCCCTTGACCCCACCCATTCAGCTGTCTCCTGCAGCCCCCCCTGTGATTTGAAGTCACCAGCCGCCACTGAGTCATGCCTTAACCTAACTGCTAAACTTCCATTTTCTTCCAGTCCCTCCTCATGGCTGTCACACTTACCTTCCTCAAACTCAGCTAAGTGTTCGAGTGGCAGCTCTGCCCTTTCCCACAGCTACTGTGCTCACCTTCCTGAAACCTGGCAACACATTTGAGTTGTAGTCCCGCTCCATCCCCACTGCTGCTGCATCTTGGCCAAACTTGAGTACGAGTTAAAGCAGCTGATCACATGTGCTTCCAAACAGAAAAGTATCCAGCTGTGACATTGTAGCTGAAACTGAAGCATTTAATGTAGATCCATGTTATTAACTACAGCAGTTAATTCAGGTCTGTAAGTGCTATCAAAAATAAGAACTTTTTATTCTTCAGTGCTAACAGGCAGCACAGCATAATCTGAAGCTAAATGTTCTTTTCGGCTTAAACTTGAAAAAATATATTTAAAATATAGAAGCGATAAAGCTTTTTTTCTGCATTTAAATAGTTTTCTTGTTTTTAACCTTCTTAATCATGATACTGCTATTTTGTAATTTCGTATCATTATTACCATACATTATAACAAAATGTTTTGATTAGCTCTTTGTGCAATCTGCTTTGTATCCCTGTGGGCTTAGTACTCAGTCAGTGGACTGCATGTCACTCTGTCATCCTGATCATTTGTATTCTGCATGCCATGTGGATTTGGGAGAGCTAAAAGCATTAAACAAAACATGATACTTTTGTATCATATGTGAGGTTGGATGGTTGTGGCATTTCTTATGATTCGTTTCAACCTAAGGTACTATTATAAAAATATGGTTAACAATGAAGAGGGATTGGACTGGTTACTTTATTAAGTTCATGATCATATTTCTATGTGTGTTTCTGTGTGTGTTTTGTTATTGTCTGTCTGTTTCTGTACATGGCTGTCTTTGTGTTCACATTCAGGTTGTTCAAAAGAAAACAAATCTACATAGCATCATTTGCTATTTTAGTGTGAATCAAATATAGTTATTAATGAACCATACCTTATGACATGCAATGCTCTGTATGATTTAGTTATCCTGCCAGGTTTGAAATATTACATATTTATATGTTTCTGTTTTGTTTATATTGTTCTTGGTTTATTTATTTATTTTATTTTATTTTACATTTGTTGACTGGGCTAGTCCAACTGGATATATGTCCATTTTCAGTGGAGGCCCGGGGAGAAAAGCTCCAACAAACAAAAACACACTATCATTTATAATATGAAACATTTACAAATACAGTTAAATATACAGATAATCATCCTATACATTACATTTTGTTACATTTCTGTAAACAGAATCATGGTACATTTCAGCTATGGTTAGCCATGCAAACATTTTGCTAACAATTTAGTATAAGAGAATACTTTCATTGTAGTTGACTGAAAAAAAAAGTAGCTAAGTTATACACTCTCTTAGTAGTTAACAGAAAAGTAACTAGTTTGTACAGTAATGGCAATAAATGCTTTGAGAAATTAGGGGTAGTTAGTCAGGGTTAGAACAAGGGCATAGCCACTGTGATTTAAGGTATGGCTTCAATTTGCTTTTAAATAATGTTGTAGAGGTAATGGTGGTTAGGTCTTTTGGGAGGGAGTTCCAGGTTTTGTCCACAGTATTGGCGAACAAGGAGTCACCAGCCAAGTTGTTAGCTTTACCTATTTGTACAAGTAGTTTATTTGATGAGCGTAGGGTCTTGAGGTTGTTATAGGGGGTGATTAGGTTTGTAAGTATTGGTGTGTTAGCAGGTTGATACAGGATCTTGTGGGCATCTAACTGGTTAAATAGTATTATATTTAGCAGTTCTAGCCATCCTAGCTGTTTAAGATTATCACAATGGTGGGCTCTGAAGGCAGATCCAGTTGCAAATCTGGCAATATTATTATAGGAGATTGCTAGCTTGTTGATGTTGTTTTTACATATTCATATATATAGGTGAGGCATAGGGGAGGGTAGAGATTAAGTGGGTATGGGCAATGATGGTCCTGGCTAGTGGTGACAAAAAGGATTTAATCCTATATAGGGATCCTAGTTTTTTGTTGACTGTTTTTATAGTACTATTAATATGGGAATCAAAGGTAAGGTTGTTGCCCATTAGAACCGCAAGAAGTTTAGTAGTACAATCAGGAGATATAATAATGCCATTGCTTGATGTGACAGTAAATTTATGTGGGGAGGCCAGACGTGTGGGAGTGAATAGTAGCAGTTTTGTTTTTTTGGGATTCAGAATGAGGCATCAATGTAGAAGACATTTTTGACTATGTTAAACACATTTTGGGTTATGGACTGTAGGACAGATGGTGAGGTGGCAGAGCATATTAACGTGGAATCATCTGCATATTGGATACAAGTAGCTTGAGGTATAACAGAGTATAGGTCATTTATAAAAATAGAGAATAGGAGAGGGCCTAATATGGAGCCTTGAGGGACCCCAAGGGCAATTAGGAGGTGGGAGGATAGGTTGTTCTCCCATAGGACAGCCTGCTGCCTGTTGTCTAAGTATGATTGGAACCATTGAATAGCCAGTGTGTCTAGAGACAGGTTTTTGAGTATATTAATGAGTAAGGGGTGGTTAACCATATTGTGAGAATATTAATGTGTAAGTGGTGGTTAACCATATTGTGAGAATATTAATGAGTAAGTAGTGGTTAACCATACCGTGAGAATATTAATGAGTAAGGGGTGGTTAACCATATCGTGAGAATATTAATGAGTAAGTGGTGGTTAACCATATCATGAGAATATTAATGAGTAAGGGGTGGTTAACCATATAGTGAAAATATTAATGAGTAGGTGGTGGTTAACCATATTGTGACAATATTAATGAGTAAGTGGTGGTTAACCATATTGAAGGCTTTTGAAAGATGAATAAAGAGGGCTGAGGATAACGTGTCATTGTTGCGATTCGTATTAATACAGTCTGTGAAAGATAAAAGACCAGAGGTGGTGCTATGAAATGGTCTAAAACCATGTTGGCAGCTGGCAAGTAAATTGTTTTCTATTAGGTGGTTTAACAGCTGTTTATGAATGCATTTCTCCATGATCTTTGCCAGTGGTGATAATATGGCTATAGGTCTCTAATTTGATAATTCATTGGAGTAGCCTCCCTTATGCAAGGGGATAATGTGAGAGATTTTCCAGATTGATGGGATAGTTCCTTCTGTAATAATTCTATTAATCAGGATGGAAACTGGGAAGGCTATGGCTTTTGTAGCTTTTTGCAGGTATTCTGCAGGTAATAGGTCTGCAGAGAGGGTGGTAGGTTTAAGCTTATGTAAGAGGGTATAGACAAGGGGATGTAGGAACAGGTTGAAAGAGAAATGAAGGGGATGCATTAGTGATGGAGGTGGTTGATGATGATGTATCAGGGGATAGCTGATTAGCAAGAGGTTGAATAGTCTCTGTGAAAAAAGTGTTAAAGGTATTGGCTATTTGAGTAGGGTTATTGTGATCAGAGCCTAAAGGGAGAGGTGTGACTGAATGTAAGAGTTTATTAATGCCTGACCATAATTTTTGTGGTTTATTTTGGTGCATTTGTTGGAGCTCAAAGTAAAAATTAGCTTTGTCTAACACTATGGTTGTTTTTGCTTCATTTCTAAGCTGTAAAACTTTAATTGATCAATAGGTTTTTAGTTGAATGCCAATTTGCCCACAATTTGTTTCTAAGGAGGATTTTTTGTTTGGTAGTTTTTGAGAGTCATGGGGCTGGTTTAGTCTTGGCTCTAATTGTACATATTAGGGCATGGTGGTCTAAAATAGCTAAGAATTTTGAATTAAAGTATTGTACTGCTTCATCTAGAAGTAGGTTTTTTACACTTTAAGTCTTGCTGCATTATGAGAACACTGGTGAATGCAGCAAACATTTACATTTCCTTTCTTTTTGGTGTTGCATACATGGGGCATAATAACTGGATTTCTCCATAAAGCCTTCAAATGTCTTGTGCATGTTCTAAAGCAAGCGGAAGTGACAAATCTTTGGAGTTGGATGTAATTTCCTTACCATATACAATACCAGATTATACATTTTTATGCAATAATTGTGTTACTTTTGCATTTTATTTTGTTGGTATGAATGGTCCTTGAATATTTTTCTCAGATCTGAAAATCCTTGCGTTATCATCATGAAAGACCGACCCACGGATTCATGAAGCTTGGCGCAAGGCCGGTGTAAGGCCTGTGCCGGCCGTGCGGCGTATAAATGGTGTAGTAGCACCATATGCATATTAATGAAGGTGCACCGCTACCACATCCACGTGCATAGGACACGTGCACGAGTGCATGGGGCGTTACTAAGCTGCGACTGGAGGCGTGTCAATGTCGGCTGGCGATGAGCAACCTAAACTGCTGAATATTATAGCCTGCCTGCAATAGTAATCGCACCTATCAGTGTCCGTGGATAATGAAACGTATGCAAAGCATGCAAGACAGTTCCCGGCCACACAAAATGGAGAACCAAACAGAAATGCACGCAACATAAGATAATATTCCGTCCATGGAACAAATGATATTTAAAATCGTGTGTCTGTAATGTACTGCACTGTCAGAAGTTATACCAAGTGGAAGTGAAGCGCATCATGTCAGCGTGCCGCCAATACACACGTCTAGCCCCATGGGTATGGTCACCAGCAGTTCCACAGTGGTAGTGATAGTACACAGCAGGGCAGTTGTGGCTATATAACAACTGTAAAGAAACCTGACAGTCCAAATTGTATACTTTTCAAATTTTCAAGTAAAAACTGCTTTCAAGTAAAAACTGGGGTCAGGCAAGGATGCTTACTGTCACCATTCCTCTTCCTGTTAGTTATCGATTGGATTATGAAGAAATCTACTGCAGGACAGAAAAATGGGATCCAATGGACCCTATGGAGTCAGCTGGAAGATCTGGACTATGCTGATGACCTCGCCCTCATCTCTCACAGCCAGCAGCAAATGCAAAACAAGACAAATTTGGTGGCAGTTACAGCACTAGAGGTGGGTCTTAACATTAACAATCTGAAGACAAAGATCCTTAAATTAAACTCCACAAATACTAACCCTATCACTCTGCAAGGGAAGCCACTGGAGGAAGTGCAGTCCTTTATCTACCTTGGCAGCATAATTGACAAGCAGGGCGGATCAGAAGCTGATGTCAGGGCAAGGATAGGAAAAGCAAGAGCAGCCTTCATACAGTTAAATAGGGTCTGGAAAACAAGAGAACTATCCTTGACCAACAAGATAAGGCTGTTTAACTCTAACGTGAAGTCAGTACTGCTGTATGGGGCAGAGACCTGGGGGTTAAACAAGACCACCACTAAAAAACTTCAGACATTTATAAATAGCTGTCTCAGGAAGATTCTACGGATTCGATGGCCAGACACTATTAGCAACGCCACCCTTTTGGAAAGGACCAACCAACTTTCGATTGGGGAAGAAGTTAAGAGGAGGAGGTGGAGATGGATTGGGCATACTCTTCGCAAACCAGCAAACAACATTACAAGACAGGCATTGTGCTGGAATTCTCAGGGGAAGAGAGGAAGAGGCTGCCCACGAAACACCTGGAGGTGAGACTTTGAGGCAGATGCTAAGCTTAGAGGCTACACATGGAACCAAATAGAACAGCTGGCCCAGGACAAGATTCGGTGGAGAGCTGTAGTTGGTGGCCCATACCCTGTCAAGGGTGACGGGCATAAGTAAGTAAGATATATTCAACTCAATCACATACCGACACCACCTCTCAATCTATTGGACAAAGCCCAAAAGGATGGGAGGACAAATAGGGACAGATGTAATTACTGCTCTCACAAGCTTCGAATGTTCACTGAATAATAGTATGTACATAAGCAGGAAATGTTGTGAAGGATGTGGGGTAGTCCCCAGTATTACAGAGGTCCGTACAAATATACTGTAACAAACTGTCACATATGTTGATTGTACTACTGCATACCCGTAGTTAATTCATAGTTACGTCATGTGCAAAATAATAACCCCCGTAAGAATGAATACAGGAAATAGTCAAATGTGAATGGGAACACCACTCACCGTGGATTATGTATCGTAACCACCCCCACCCATATTATGTATTGCCAACATCATAAGCTGCGGACAGGTGCCCAAACACCTGTGTCTGTAAACAGATTAAATGTTCAAAATGTACAATCCCTATCCATGTGCTTTGTCTGACATTTGAACATGGTCAGGGCAATTCTGTTCACCAGTCGGACAAGCCTAAACTCAGATCACCACATGAACACCCTGACAACTAAAGACCTGTATGTGTCAGGAATATAAGCCTTTGGGTTCTGAATATCCCTGCAGTGATGAAATATGCAGCTTGGGTCCAGAGCAGTAGGGAATAGGGAATGTGTAACATGTAGTACCGCATTCTTCCCAGCAGGAGAATGGATGCCTGTGACGTAAGTGAAGCAGAGAGGCATATGTTAATGTAGCTATGTACTATGGGTATGCATATAAATGAGTCAGAACACCAAACGTATACTGGTTACAGCATCCGGCCAACGTGAATGCAGTCCCGGTTGAACAACGACTACAGCACATATAATGTGAAAGTGTAATGAATGCGTCTGTGCTGTACAGACAGTTAAATATGTAAAGGTGAACGTGTGTTTCGCAAACGTCCGTTAACGGGATTACAGATAAGTACTGGTACTGTCACAAGTAATAAAGCCCACGTAAGCAGAAAGACTTAGTAAACATATGTAACCCACAATAAGGATATGTATGCGCACCCGCGCGTAACCTACAATAAGGAAATGCAAGCGCGCCTGTGCGTGTGTGATCTGCTCACAGCATAGTAAATGAATGCTGTTTCCCCCACGTTAGTTATACATGGCTCAAAGCCGTTAACCTCATAAAGTATGAAACCGGATGAAGCCATGCAAACTACCGGTACATATAGGGACAAACCCCAGATATGTGCCAGAACAAACATAGAAAGTGGATAGAATAATGGGTGTGTCAGTAGCATGGATTCTCTGAAGGGTATGCAGTCGTAACCTGAACTGCTTGCCAGAAGTCCCCACCATAAGCCTCAGATGAAATGCCACTACATTGCCAGATAGACACAGGTTTATGTAAAACACAGCGAAGATAAAGGGGCAAGCAGCTGTACACTCAGCGACAATCTGTATAGTGGAAAGGTATGGTATGGATATAGATATATGTGTATACACATAATCCACAGACGTAAACCAAAGCAAGTTATGAAATGAGGATTGTACATGTATATATGTATACACAACAGACTTATGTCCCGTAGATATGACATATGTACATAAATAGGAGACGTTACATCTAATATGAGTAGACAAACAGACATGCAGGAAAGGTGAATAAACCGCAGCATTCAAAAACATTGGCCAGAAAGTGACAGTCCAGCAAGTTCTACACTTTAAACATGCAGATAGGTGTCCATTGCAGGACTCCATAAATTGGAATACGTAGTGTCAACCGACATTGACGCAAAAGAAGTGACCGCAGAAAATACGAAATAGCTGTACATGCAACAGTATCAGGTGCAAGGGTGATGACACATGTGTCGATAGAATGTATGATGTACGAACTGATATCCGGAGAGTGGGGAGTGCATATAAGTGTCTCCACACTTCAGTAACTAACACATTAAAAATGTGTAATGGGTACTGTAGAGGGTTGTCAGGTATGGGAATCATGGGTATGCAGATATGGGCCTAGGTGTTGTTTGGCAGGGATTTCGTAGGCCCGCCCCGCGGGAGTGATGTGGGTATAGCACATGCCTATATCCCCAATAATGGGGCAAACCATCCATTGGATATTGCGGAAACCATTTTGGCAATATGTAGGGCCCTATATCAGTGTCATGTAGGCGATAATCATGGATGGACATGCGTACGACCAAGATGGTACCCATAACTGGCAAACTGTCAGAATAACACAGCTGCACTAAGGCATAGTACATGAAATACAAATAGGGACTATATTAGATATACCCCAGACAAAGTCAGAACGTTGTGAGAATACTGGCGTACCCAAGAATACGGATGTTATGAGTGTTACTAATCATGTAATGGAAATGTCAGTCACTATTATCTACCGCACAGTCCATAATGCATTGCCAGCAATTTACCAGAAAGGCACATCACTATGACAAATGTAACAAGGTCAAACGCCAGGGTGTTTACCCATAATGTGTACAGGTTAGGGGTATGAAGGTAACCTGTCCAGAATACATGTACAGAACTAGTGATACTAGGTGGACAGGTGAGAAGAAAGACATCAGGACAAATGAGAAAACATGTACAAGTCACACGCATGTACACTGACAAATGTGAATGACAACGTATGCCCTGTGAATGTCAATGTGGAAGGTTAATAGACACAAACGTAATGTGTCCCTCAGGGTGTCATGCAGTGTCACCGTAACAATGTCCAGTCCCCCAGACACATACGTGAGCTCTGCCACTGATGGAAAGCACAAATACCGGCGCACACATATGGCACATGATAGACCAATTAGTGTGGATAAGCAGCTGTTGGCCTGTGTGAGGAATACAACTGTCTGGGTGGGTGTGTCCTGCAATATAAATGTAATGGCATGTGGCCTGTGATGCCGCCATACAGTGTGTGTATTGGTGTCAGAAAGTTGATATTTTGTTACAGACACATACTCCGCAAATGTACAGATTTACGATGAATGTGCAGAGTTCTGCCTCATATGTTGGGTGTGTTCCATGTAACAGTAACATTCTGGCACTTCCATGATAACTGAAGACATGAAATGATGACAAACATGTGCGTAAGACACCAAATCCGACAGAAAAGCCATACTAATGCAAAACCTATTATTGTGTCAACTATTTACGTTTGTAAGAGCAACATGTCAATACTGCCCCTATGTGTCCCACTATCAGATAAGGCCATGTCCAGCAACTTGCTCTAAGAGGTGGAGTGGTTTGAACAGAAACAGATACATGTGTGAGGAAACAGCAATATCGACTGCAAGATAACGCAGACGGTATGACATGCGCTGCAGTAGGACGTGCAGTACTGTCCGCAGGTATGTGCTGACATTGCAAATGACACAGCAGTCTACATGAAGAACCTTTAGGGCTGTCACCTTTACAAATGATGATACTGGGACATACCCACAGCCATGCACACAGCACAAATAGACATACACACATCAAAACTAGGCCATGATACATGAAGCCTCCGCGTCTGAGTACAGTGAGAGTACAGCAAGGATAGATGTCTGCCAAGATATACAGCAAATGCCTGTAAGGGCGTGTAACACCGCCCATAACACGGACGTTGCATGGACAATGTTGGGAGTTGCAACATACCCCATTGGTATGTGAAAGCTATGCAAATATGCGATACATAAAACAGTCAGCTGCCCATGCAAGAGCAGGGTTATGGGCAGAAAATATATATATATATATATATATATATAGAGAGAGAGAGAGAGATACAGACATACACACACACACACATGTGGCAGGGCTGGTAATCGAACCTACACATGACTACCCTATCACACTACAGCATGACGCATTTACAGAACACGCTACCAAGACTACTAAACACAGCAGACACACAGGCATTCTACTAGATGCGTGTCAACATCCACAAAGACAAAGATGGCAGCAGGATACGTCTGTATTGCAAAGTGTCTAAAAGCATAACCTGAGTCCCCAGGTAGATGGGAGCATGCACACATACACACACACACATCTGGCAGGCCTGGGAATCGAACCTACACCTAACTACCCTATCACACTACAGCATGACGCATTTACAGAACGCGCTACTGAGTCTACTGAACACAGCACTCCCAGAGGCATACTTCTAGGTGGGTGACATCATCCGCAAAGGCAAAGATGCCGATAGGGAATGTATGTGTTGTGAGGCATCTAAAAGCATTACTGTGTCCCCAGACAGCTGGAAACACACGCACACACACACACACACACACACTTGGAAGGGCCGGGAGTTGAACACACACCTACCTACTCTAACACACTACAGCATTACGCATTTACAGAATGCGCTACCGAGATTACTGAACACAGCACTCTCAGAGGCATACTTCTAGGTGGGTGACATCATCCGCAAAGGCAAAGACGCCGATAGGGAATGTATGTGTTGTGAGGCATCTAAAAGCATTACTTTGTCCCCAGGCAGCTGGAAACACACGCACACACACACACACACACACACACACACACACACACACACACACTTGGAAGGGCCGGAAGTTGAACACACACCTACCTACTCTAACACACTACAGCATTATGCATTTATAGAACGCGCTACCGAGATTACTAAACACAGCACTCTCAGAGGCATACTTCTAGGTGGGTGACATCATACGCAAAGGCAAAGATGCCGATAGGGTATGTTTAGAGAGTGAGCGGTCTGAAAGCATATTACCGTCCCAAGGTAGACGTACACAAACACACCAGTGCTGTCAATGGGCCAACTAAATATCTACAAACACTGAATAGATATGGGATGCGCCACAGACAGTACACCCTTTGAGAGAGCAACAAGTGTGTTCAATGTAGGCATCCATCGTGACATTGAAATTGGACATCTGGTGCCTGGATGACCACCATGGCTATACAGGATGTCAATGGCCATGCCCACACGCTTAGTATCACACGTCTGTTTGGAATGTACTGTGTGTCCATCTACACAATGGCGTACTAGGCATGCTCACACACATAGCTGTTGCAAAGGGCCATCTTGTATGCACACGGACTCTAATCACGGAGGGGCGCAGTGTGGAATGTACTGTGTGTCCATTTACACAACGGCGTACTGGGCATGCTCACACACTTAGCTGTTGCAAAGGGCCATCTTGCATGCACACGGAGCCTAATCACAGAGGGGTGCAGTGTGGAATGTACTGTGTGTCCATCTACACAACGGCGTACTGGGCATGCTCACACACTTAGCTGTTGCAAAGGGCCATCTTGCATGCACACGGAGTCTAATCATGGAGGGGCGCAGTGTGGAATGTACTGTGTGTCCATCTACACAACGGCATACTGGGCATGCTCACACACTTAGCAGTTGCAAAGGGCAATCTTGCATGCAGATGGAGTGTACACACAGAAGGGCACAGTAAGGTATAACTGCCCTCACGCACAGGGCGGTCACACATGTAGTGACCTGTACACACACAGCTGCCATCACAGCTGTCACAGGTGCAGGTCACACACGTACACACTGCAGTGTACACTGTAGCTGTCAAGTTAGCACCATGTCATTGGTGAAGCACTACACAGCCTTACCGTCTCACAACACCATGTTGCACATGACCACTGGGCTGTACAGTAGTGTACACCAGCTGTGCAGAGTACACATGTACCAACAGGGATCCAACAGGTGTTATGCATTGCAACGATGCCAATATACATGAACAGGCCGGCTCATGACATACCATGGCCCTTACATAGCTGTGACACCTGACTGTTGCTGTACACCAATGAACACACGTCTGGGTCCATCGTACATGTGATTGTGTGGATGTGTGCATGGACTGCACACACAACACATACATAAATGGCCTTTGATGTACCTCGTGCATAACACTGGCCCAATCAATGCTACACATGCGAATTGAAGGTGGGCCCATGTCTGTTGAATGCTCACACTACAGGGGGTAGCTGTGTTGACCGGGACACATACCCCTGTACTGGTCACCTATGACACCCGTGATATCATACCGCAGTCCATGTGTCATGTATGTCAACACACATGTCCAACAATAGCAATGCATACAAACAGGGCAACAGGAGACACATGTGACATCTGTACTGTGCATGCAGCAAACATTCATGTGCAGTGGCCGATGTCCATAACATAGTTGCACCTACCTATAACATGCAGACGCAATGCAGACCCATCATTGACATCTGTATACGGTGACATACAAACAGCACATATGGAGGCATGTGTGTACGTAACGTGGTGAGCCACCTGTCTAGATGTATGTGTGCAGGGGGTGGCTCACAGTTGTGTCACACACCATCCTATCATGCCATGTGCTAACTGTACGCTATGCCGCTGTTATGTGACGGTGCTGACATAATGCATACACAGCGGTCAGGTGTTAACAACTATATGTCATATGGCACCTGTAACACCTACAACCTCCAGTGTGTATATAGTAGCATATTTGCCAGCTATAGCATTGGTACACATAATGCAATCAATACCGCTGCATGTCCAGCAAACGTGTCATCATATGGCTGGTGTATCATTCCCAGCACTGACATGTGTGTCCGAATGTGTGACCAGGGTTGCCACATATCTTGGGGAATATGTCCCAGTTGCTACACATCCCTGTACACCATTGTAGAGAACTGTACATACATCAGTGTGGGAAGCATGACGTTCGCCGGTGATGTGCATCACACACATCGGCTGTCCGTATACACATGTGTGGTCACCACAGTGTGTGTGTGTGTGTGTGTCTGTATGTATGTCTGGTGCTTGGTGTGAGTGTGTATGCTAATATACGGTGGGAAATTATCACTGGCCCCACGTGTTGACTAACCCGTAATGGTGATGCATTGCACAACCCTGTTGATGCCATAGGTCTAAGCCATACTGGCTACCTGTGCATGTCCCTTCTCTGTGACACTTCGCATGGGTGCATAGTACTGTGAGGGTGATGACCACACAGGCAAGGGTCCCCAGCTGCACACTATGGGGTGTGCGTTATAGTGGTGTACACCCCATGACTGCGGCCATGTTCACATACTGTTACGGGTCCTACTGCTGCACAGTGTGGCCTCCAGCTACCAAGTGACACCTCACATCATCATTGGCCAGGCCGCTGTGTACAACCCCTGCACCATGTCACCATACCTGTAATGTGTCCTGCTATGTATGTCATGTCTCTGTCCAGTGTAGCCTGTGGCACCGACCACATGCGTCAGGTGCAGTATATGTGCAGACATCTGTGTCATGTTTGTGTGTCCAACAGTCAGGATGAGGGTACATGTAGCATGCTGATATTGCCAGACGTGCCTGTGTGTACTCCACAGTTACACGTGGGGGACTGCAAACACTGCTACCTGTAGGCGCATGCAAGTACACCATAGGAGGGAACCCGGGTATCACAACAAACATGCTGCTACAGATGTAACCGAGACACATACCGTGAACACATCACAATGCATGCTGCACCTGCACTACATGGTGTGACTGTTGCATGTCAACAGTACACAACCTATGTCACATACACAACTCAGTATTCACACACAACCACTGCAACATACACATCCCTCACTATGCATACACACCTCTCACTATGCTGTTCACCCTGTGCATCAGAATATTTGTGCATAACCCTGCACCAATGGTGTGGATGACAGGGATGTGGCACAGGCTTCATCATATGCACAGGGTGATATGTTTGCCAGGGGCATAGGCTGCACACAACCACTGCGACATACACATCCCTCACTATGCATACACAGGTATTGCATATACCTCTCACTATGCTGTTCACCCTGTGCATCAGAATATTTGTGCATAACCCTGCACCGATGGTGTGGATGACAGGGATGCAGCACAGGCTTCATCATATGCACAAGGTGATATGTTTGCCAGGGGCATAGGCTGCACCAATGGATAACATCATGTGTGTGTGTAAGGGCTGGTGAGTTGACTGGACATATCTGTGCAGAATGCATGTGGGTGTTGTGGAGCCCTACAGTTGTGTTTGCTGTGTGTGTGTATGTGTGTACACAGTTCTGCCATTTGTGATGCCTACACGGGGAATAATTGACAGCCCCAGATTGTACAGTTCAGGTTGTACAGCTCACTGTGTCCGTCCACGGCCACATGACCTGTGCCTGGGGTTGCACGGGCACTACCAGGTGGAGGTACAGAGTGGCTACTGTCTGACGAAACATGTCCGCTGGAAACGTGTCCCCGCTGAGACCGTCCAGGGCCACGTCCACGTGGCCTGCTGTGTCCTGGTGTTGACAGCGCAGCAGCAGCTGTACTGCTACTGCTACCGGCACTATGGGAGCGGGCTTGTGAGGTGGCACGGTCACGTTGACCTACACTAGGTGGTGTTGCTGGCCTACGTCCACGTGGCCTACGCCTCACTCCTACCAGGTGTTCCAGCACAGACAGCTCCCGCTCGCAGATTGCCATGCCTCGGTCAAGGATACCGACCATTTCACCTAGTCGCCTATCCAGAACATTAGCAATCTGCTGTTGAGCATTCGCCAATGCCTGGATGTTGTCATTTAGGGTGTGGATAGTAGCCCTCTGCAGCCTCTGCCCTTCAGCACGTGCCTGTGCCACCATTACAGTCTGGAACATGCGTCTGGTGATACCAGCTGCTGCGCTCTGTCCTGCAGGTGCATGTCTGCCAGAGGACACTGACACCATGGTGTGCAGACACACCTTCTGTAACCACCACATGTTCCTGTCCCACGCCAACAGATGCTGACTGTCCTTCCTCTATGGCCACCGGTGATGCGGTATGTGTTGGCAGCAGAACTGTGTGCGGGGAAGAGGGGGACATAGCTGGGATGGTAACCATTGGCACAGATTCAGCCCCTGACAACCCTGCCTGTACCTCATGCATATGTTCATCCCCGCTAGTATCTGTGGGGACACTAACATCAGATGGACCGCAGGAGGGTAACGCACCTACATCACCTGTGAATGCAAAGAAATACTGTAAAGTACAATAGACACAGACACACACACAGACACACACACAGACACACAGACACACACAGACACACACACACACACACACACACACACACACAGACACACACACACACACACACACACACACACACACACACACACACACACACACACACACACACACACACACACACACACACACACAGACACACACACACACACACACACACACACACACACAGACACACACACACAGACACACACAGACACACACACACAGACACACCATGCATGTGATTTGTCAGATGGCATGCAGCATGCCTGCGATAGAGCAGAGGGCATGCAGCTCAGACATTAATAGTGTTAGTAAGCATACCTCCCTTGGGTGCACACTACAGCAAGCAGGTGTCATATCAGTAGCCATGCAGGTCACACAATCATGGTAGTATGCATGCATCTCCGTGATGCACCATGTGGGCCAGAACAGGATAACAGTACACGTCTGACATGTCCTTGACATGTAATTTGCTGACATGTGCATTAACATGCATACATGTTTGACACAATGGTGTCCTGACACATGTACAGCATCATAATGGGCTTCACATTGCAGTGTTGTGTATATGCCCTACAGATAGAATGCATGTTTATTAAATGTGCATGAGCACGGGAGGGTGGTGTGAGCCATCTACATTGCTATACAGTGTGAAGAACAGACACTGTGCCGTTGTATGGCAACATGAGGCATGTATGTTGCTGTAGAATGCATAATGTGTGCACATTGCATAGCCATAACTGCAACACAGTCGTGATGTTCGACAGATCGTATATGGTAGACTTCAGTGACACCTCCAGTAGCTGTGCACAGGCTTTTAGGTTGTCCACTGTACCACATCAACTGTATAATCGGTCAACTAGGGCTATAATTGGACCATGTGTGGACAATGTGCAACAGGGTGTATACACATCCCATGTACTGTGTGGCTACATGTCTCTGGCCATCCCCCATGGCCATGTGTGCATATGTGGTGGCCATTGTGTGTGATGGGCATCTTCTCCACATGTCTGTGTGGTCCCATATGATATACACCCATACATGTCAGATATGTCACATTCCACAGGTCTATGCAGACAATGGGTTGTATGTTTGGTATGTGGGGTATAGGTCATGTGATAGTGTGACAATATTGCAGACAGGACACTACATGTCTGGGACATGTCTGGTGGCACATCACAGTGTGTGCACCCAATGCGGGGGCATATGACACAATGGTGACACTTGTGGGCTGCCCATATCACAGCTCACTGTGTGGTACTGTGTGCGTACCACATGTTGTTCCAATGCATACTACATATGCCTCCATTGTAGAACACCTCCACCGTTGTATGCACAGCTGACCACACATGTCGCAATGACATGTACTGTGGTTTCAAGTCTGTGTATCATTACGTTTGCATATATTGCACATGGGTGGCATGTGTGAATGCATGTTGGTGCGACCTGCATATCGTGACTGGAACAAACATCAGGTGTGCAAGTGTTAACTGGCCACATGGCAAATAGATTTACACTGTAACATGCCTGATACTGATGACAGTCTCACCTGCAATGGACCCATGTTTGTGCGGCACGCCAGAGGTACCTGTATAGGGGTGACACACCAGTATGTACATTATCCATGACTGTATGACAGCCACAGGTTGCACTGCGCATGTGCACACATTCACCTGTGTAATAGCATATAGTATGCACATGTGTGCATACACAATGTAGCATACTGTACTATGCAGCATATGTGTCCACATACCTGGCATATGTTGTTACTTTACATCATGTACAGTGACACATGCAACTACATGGGATATAATAGCCATATGTGCATTACTGACTTACCAGGCAACTCCAGGCTCATTGGTTGGGAGACACCCACCTCCACGATGGCAGCTAGTGTTTCTGGATGCTGTTCCCTGGGTGTCCCCAGACTGGCCAGTAGCTCCTCAGTGTGTGTGAGTGGGGGCTGGGTTGGTGGCCCACCACCTGTTCCACCTTGTTCCCTGGCGATTGCAGTGGCACGCTGTTTTGCATGTCGTATCAGGTCCATGCAGTGTCTGCGCACCTGCTGGTAGGTGCGGTTATGGCCACCCACATCATTCACCCTCCTGCGTAGATCCTGCCACAGGTCATCCCGCTGCTGGGCATGCTGTGGCACATGGCTGAACAACAAATCATAGTTGTCATGGAGCAGTGGGATGAGGACATCATCCTCCTGGCGGGTGTATGCTGGGAGGCATGTACGGGGCATTATCTGTAAAACATAATGATGGTGACAGGTCACAGTTTCAGAGATGTATAGAGATACTGCTGCACATACATTTCTATGACATCTACTGCATCTGCACAGTTATCTTTGCAAAGCACCATGACACTGACACAACTGACGTGTTTGTGTCACACGTCACACCCATTATGCATTGGATATCATCACCATATATGTGTGTCGCCTCATTACAGTGTTCATACTCCATGTAAATGCTGTCTTGCTGTGGGCATGTCTATCTGCCTGCACTTGTGTTCTTACCTATCTGCACATGCCTCGATGTGTCCACGGTACTACTGTTGACCTGGATGCTATGTATATGTCACATATCTACACAGACACAGCCGGAATGGACTTGAGCAGTGACAATGCACACATACGCATGGACACCTGTACATGCATGTGTTTTGTCATATACATCTACACAGCAATGTACAACTGTTCAACATCCTGACACGGATCGCCTATATTACACATGTGATAGACATGGGACAATGGATAGTCAGACGACATTCGCAGGGTTGGTCATCAACCATAGCATGTGCGGGCATGGTTTCCACGCTGTTACAGATGGCCATTGTGCCACCGCAAGCTGCATCAGTGCCACATTACTGATCCAGTCAGTTGATAGTACATCTACCATGCGGCCATCACACCATGTATGACTGGGATGACATCTGCAGCTTTGATGGACAGGCTTGCATGGTATGGCGGGAGTATGTCACATGTATGGCACAGGGATCTGTCCAGCCTGTGGCGATCCTAGTACTGGAATGGTGGCTGTCCATGACATATGTCATATAGATCAGGATATGGACATGTAGCATGTCCATCATCATGGTGTAGCAAATGTCCTTCTGCAAGCTGCATAGTGGAGGTGTGGATTGTGAAGGCTGTTCTTGCACATCCATGCATAGCCATTACCCCTTACAGGTGGTATATGATCCAATATTGATCACCACAGTGCTGTATATGCCTGGCCAGTGATCTCCGTGCTCATGGATGGCACCCTGACATGACATGGGTACCCCAGATGACTACCTAAGGGGCCTGGAGACGTCACCATGTCGGGGGTGCACTGCACAGCACCATCCCTTACACAGTGTCCATAATGTTGACCACAGCCTAGGTAGCAGTTTATGGGTACAGGGATGTTCACCTAGCGGTGACACTGCTGGTATCATCCATCAGACTGTGCACATATGTGACACATCTCACACACACAGCCCATTCTGTATGTTGTTCACAACACTGACACAGCTAAACTGATATGTCATGGCCATTCACAGCCTCACATACACAGATGCCTAACATTTGTCTGTGTGGTATGGGCTACAATGAGGGTGGGGTACAACACATTAACCCTGTTCTACTGTATCTGGCACAGATGTGCTGTGCACATGTCACTGTTTCACCTTTTGTAGTTGTGGGTCTGTCAACAGGCCACTGGTGGAACACAACTGTGACATGCAAAGGTATTTGTGATCAGATATCCGTGCTATCTTGTACATCTGTACTGCTAACATCTACAGTGCTAATGGTTCATGGACATGTACACCATACTCAGCAGGGTTATAGTGCGGTGCCTCCCTAAATGACTGTCATCACCTCTTGTGGGGTGATATTATCCAACACCCTATCTGTATTGTATGGTCATGCTAGGCACTTGTTCAGAACATGTGAGCATGTCATGAGCTACTGATTACTATAGCGCCCATTCCACACCACTTCTCACAGGTACACTGGTTGTCCTACACTTCCCAGCTTGCTTAAGGTACGACAGCTGTTGTACACACGTAACGCACATATCCTGTGGGACATGGTTGTATATGCAGGCATGTCCAACTGTCACATACCAGTGCTACTGCCTGTCTATATGAGGGATATGTACTAAAACCAAGACGAGCAAACTAGGAAAAACAAATAAAAAGCAGGGCTCCTTGCGTAACGCTCTTTAATACTTGAAGTGCGATAATTACGATACACTTTTCGTTGGGAACAAACCCAACTTCTTCAGAAGGTAAAAAATCAAACAACTGTAGCTCAGTTACCTGAGCAATTAATACACACTCGATTTAAAACTGAACACGCCTTTCCTTAATCCTGGTTGGATTATTGGTGTGTTGCAAGCATCAATCAACTAAAAACAATTAGCTAAAAACAGTTACCAAAGCAGGTTTCACAGTGAATACTTAAAATCCAAACGTAAATATCTTTGTTTACAAATTCCCTACACTAACACATGTTTTTATGTTGTAGAAAGGTATGGATACTAGAATGAAATAAATTAGTAAAAGTATGCCATAGGTCTTAATGAAAAAACCTGTTTTTTACGCGTGTAACCGCCCTCCAGTGGTGCCAAGTTGTAAAAATGTATATACATGTGTATATTTTTGGGATCGTACCTCTTACTAGTATCAATGTTAGCGGTGTAAATTGAAGAGGTGGAGACCAGTGAAATGTGTCCTATATAAAAAATATATTATATATTAGGACCGAGGTTGGTATTGCTCCCAATGCCAATTGGTTACCAAGGTTTACCTACCATCGATAATTCCAATTCCCTATTTTCTACAACATAAAAACATGTGTTAGTGTAGGGAATTTGTAAACAAAGATATTTACGTTTGGATTTTAAGTATTCACTGTGAAACCTGCTTTGGTAACTGTTTTTAGCTAATTGTTTTTAGTTGATTGATGCTTGCAACACACCAATAATCCAACCAGGATTAAGGAAAGGCGTGTTCAGTTTTAAATCGAGTGTGTATTAATTGCTCAGGTAACTGAGCTACAGTTGTTTGATTTTTTACCTTCTGAAGAAGTTGGGTTTGTTCCCAACGAAAAGTGTATCGTAATTATTGCACTTCAAGTATTAAAGAGCGTTACGCAAGGAGCCCTGCTTTTTATTTGTTTTTCCTATATGAGGGATATGTCATACATGTGGCAGTAGAGCAATTGTGTCATGTACACATTCAATGCTCACTTCCCAACATACGGCACTACAGCCTGTAGGGGATGCACGTCTGCAGCCGTGCTGGGCCATAGCTCTCAGGTGTACCTCATTACGGGGAACGTACCTCATTTGGGGTTCTAAAAGGTGCATGTTCTTCAAGGTTCCACATTGGAAGGGTACGTCACACATTCATTGTTGTACATAGTTTACCTGCTAGCCATGGCTAGATAGATGAGAATCATATTAATTCATTGGAATATCTGTTTTATACATAAGACCAGCCTATTTTAGCCATCATATGCCCTTCCTAGTTGACGCTATTAGTAAGCCAGTTGTAAGTGTTCCACGTTTCGCCCATTTGTCACACTGTATGAGGGCTAATGTTCCTCATTTTGGGGACAGGAGGATGACAGCTATGGCTGGGGGTAATGCTGTCGCTAACCCTGACTGCACCTGACAGTCATTTGGGGATGTGTAACATTCGCAACACACCCCACCCATCACATTGTCTCGCATAATCTACACCACTGGCCACACCTACGAGGACAACCTGTGCAGTACGTCTCCATATTCACTGTAGGCACCAGAGGTAGCCCCATCATGGAAGACAACATCACCAGCTTATAGCCCACAGACTCATGTGTGCCCACCACATACAGCCAATAGTGTGTTATAACATTCACAACACACCATTCATAGCTGACTCTGTAGGGTGTCACACTGCAGTTCCACACAGCAGGCTACACAAGGCATTAGTCACTTACATCTTGCTGTCGGGTAACTGCTTCTGCAACATAACCTATGCACCCATGCCACACCTCACCAGGTACGATATGTCTGTCATTCGCCATGTTAGTGTGACTGCCCTGTGATGCCACTTCACAGACTATGTGTGCAGGGACATGCAATAGCTCACCAGTCTTATAGCCCTGAGGGTGTGGGCCTAGCCCTGGGGGGCATTTTGCATTCGTCCGGATACAATACCACTGTACAGTGACCAACTGTGTCACTGCAACAGTTGCCTATGCTCCTATTGTCATTCCACAAGCATGTGGTATCTGTCCGCTATGACTGTCCTGGTCAAACACAATGCTGTGGCACAGATGACTTGCACCTGTCGGCCCTGGGAGTACAGCTCACATGCTAGGCTCTTGCTGCTTCTATACTGCCTGTCCTGCACAGCTTCCAATAACTGTCACCGGCAGGGCGGTAACTGGGATGCGCGACATAGGGTCATGTGACACATTGCTTGCATCTTCCCCTGTGACACACGCAGGCAAGGCACACCTTATAATGCACCACTCCAACATCTCTGCAGTGACTGGGACCTGCCTGTAGGCTCTGCAGAGCACACCTGCAATGACAGGTTATAGACGGACCATACCTTCCAGGCACATGCCTGGACCGGCACACCCACAGCTGAGGGGTTCCCATATCCCACTATGTTGTCACACATCCTGGCAAGTTGTTTAGCACAATGCATCAGAGGTGCTCCATGTGCAACTGACTGTGTCCGGGACCGCTATAAACATTGTAACAAGCGACAGAGTCAACATCATACCCCACGGGTAACATACCTTCTATGGTGGTATAGTGGACAGTGGGCCTCAGCTACTACTGATGTGTGACTGACACTACCCCACACTTCACTGGGATAGCCACTCATGTACCGACACATCCATGAGTCATACCCTCCACTCAGCTGGATCAACACATACACACCACCTCCAGGACCTACATTACCCTTGGCATGGACACTACCACCATGTGACTGATGTTACACACCTGGGGTTATCCCCTCATTGGTGGATTCCGAACATATGCTAATCTACTGTGTTAGCCACATCCCGGAAACACACCCATCACAGCATACACAGTACATGTGTACTACTACACCTACTACAGACGTCTTCTGACAGCAGTTGTTGACATCATGACACCCGTGCAGATGGACAATGCACATACAAATGCTGACACATACCCCAGTGCACTTAATTAGCATGTACACAACTGCATGGATCATGCTATTCCACACAGAGCCATGATGGTACACACCAGATAACAGACGCCACTCTGGTGGTCATGTTCCACGGACATATGATGTACAACAACAGGTGTAGGCTGTTGCACAGTGGTGTACATTCCCATGTGTGGGGTGGCTCAGTGGTCAGCCATGGTGGGGCCACAGGGTCCCTCATCACATACTCCCAGACTAGCTACGTAAACATGACTGCCACACATTCCGGGGTGTACCACCAGGCATTATGGTGGTATGTCAGTATTCGATGGCAACACTCACATCTGCTGTCACATACAACAGTCACTCAGGAACATTGCAGACCCAGGTATTGTTGGCAACATGCTGGAGGATGGATTCAATGCTGACAGTACACCCTCTCACTCACTACAGGGCCGTAATCCATACATGAACATTGTGGTGTCCCTGTGGTCACACCTACACAGTAATGACCTACACTCTATGTGTCCTGGGACACTGGCCCCATGTCACCTTCCAACGTCCCAGGCTGTGATGTCCACCAACCTCCAAATTACATGTCTCACCACTAGGCCACCATATTCAGTAATAGCCTTGTTTCAGACATTGTAGACCATGAATGGCACACGGCAGCATTTATCACACTACACACAGGTGGCACCGTATTGCACGAGTGGGACTATAGTCCTACACACCTGACTGGACTGTTCTGCGTGGCTATGGGGCACATCATCAGGGACGTCATTCTCAGAGACATTGTTGGTCTCCGTCCTCTGCTGCCACCCAGGTTGGGCTTGTTAAGGCCAGAGCATGGCCCTACATGGTGGACTCCTTTCATACAGTTACCAGGCCAGTTGCTGATGGTAGCGGAGTCCACACATCCTACATTGTCCTCTCATTGCCTTTCAGCACCATTCCCCATTCTGGTATTGACAACATACACATCCACCTGCACATCATACCCTGTGTCTCACAATGTTATGCTATGTGGCTCATGGACAGGACACACAGTGAGGCCAGCATACCATAGTACCTACTACATGTCGGGTACTTTGGCATACCACGGTCCTCAGTCATAGGGCCCTTCATGTTATGTATATGCTTCCCTGTGGAACAGGCTGGTACAGGGGACTTTCCCTGCCTGGCTTTTGAACCCCTACATACCAAGCGCCATGATTGCTCCACCAGCTGATACTGACTCCAACCATACGGATGTCGCTGTGACAGATACATAATATGACTATCATGGCAGCAAGCTGCACCTTGTGTCATGCAGCTTGCTGCCATAATATGACTATCATGCAGCAAGCTGCATGACACAAGGTGCATGCACATCACCTTTGCATTACACCATTCACCCACTGACTATCACATGGATGGTGGTCCCCTACATACATATCACATTGTACATGTTTGCAGTACACACATATGTCGCACCCACTCCTGTGGTTACTGTATTGCCACTGTGGCATGGATATCCTCCTACGTGGCCACACCTATCTGTACTGGGTGTGTAACTGGTACATAGGCACCCATTGTACCTCTGAACACATGACATCTACACACATTCAAGGGTACACCACCCCATTTAGGGTGTACCTTACACAACAGCTACAGCTTTACATGCCACAACATTAACACACCATGACGTTTACTGAGCTCCGACAGTGTCGATTTGCGGCTGCACTACAGACACCACATCTGTACACATTTGCATACTACATACTCAGGGGTGACCTCTGCTGATCAGACAGGACCCATGTCCACAACATTATTGATGGATATACTCCTCATACGCAACATAAGCAGAGGTCACTGTGAGCAACATGCTCATGGATATGTGCACACATGCCACAATGAGTGGGATGTGCTTCTGGGTTACATTCCCAGACCGGACACTCACCATGCTGTGGAACATAAGTCCTCAGTACATCACGCAGGGACACTCAGTAGCACTGTTCATGTGATACCTCCCTTGGTGGTTGGGAGACACATGTAGGCCTGGGATCACTGCAGTGGCTGTACTGTGCAGTGGTGCAGGTGACGCCTGGCTCTGCTCTTCACAGGGCACTACCCTGGAGAGGTGCCACTAATGTGAACACTGTAGTTGTGCTTACACATGGACTTGACAGACTGCATAGTACCCCACTATGCACCTGTGCAGCTATTACTTGTCCTTTGTGCATGGTTACTTGGTAGCCCTTCCATTTAGATTAGCTATCATGCTATTACTATGTCCCATACCTACAGGCCATATGTATCCTGTTATTGTACATACCGATAGACAGTACCTGTGGTATGCATGTTATGCCTGTTATGCTGTGTTGAATATCTGTCATATCTACCTATAATACTATACATTACACATATTTCACATAGTATCCCATGATGCAAAGCATACTTGCTCAGCGGGACCACCTTACATATGTCACTAACGTTATTTGCCCATACACATGCGTGCTGTGACAGTAGATCAACATATACTATCCCCTGCTATGGCACGTCCTTGTTGGACATACCCTACCACTGATGGTGGGTTGTATGGCATTGTTCTGTGTAATGGCCTCATGTAGCATCCCTTCTGGTGTCTGTGCTATGTACCTTGTGTCCCACTGCTGGACGCACAGATTCTACAAGCGTTAGTATGCTCAGCAAGACATCACTACATAAATACCTTTCCCCACTTTATGCATTGCGGACATGTTTAATTAATGCAAACCAGGCTATACATACAGTAAAACTAATTAATACAGATCATGCTATACATAACCTTACATATCGGGCGTTCTACATACCTTGTCGTCTTTGCAGCATTTCGATTCTATCTCTCTCACAGTGTTTCCAATGTTTTTCGGTATGAGCATAAGGTTTGAATGTCTGGTGAGTCATCCTTATATACGTCGATACCTGAAACATGTGGATTCTTCCCACCAGTTGGTGTTCCTGAGTGACTAATTACTTGCATATCAGCTGTGCAGCTACTCCTTTCGCCAATTACACAGTGACAGTGGGGTATAATTGGATTCTCCACTTCGGCATTGCCTATTTGACCTACCTTCGGGGAGACGGTCTGTATTGGGTTTTGTTATGTGTAACTGCAACTGCTATGCATGGAGACAAGTATAGTTTGGATTCATGTCCCCCGTGGATTGTATGTGACAGGTAGAGTATTTGGTTCAACATGTGGGTGTACCTGTCATCCTGACGTCTGATAACGGAGTATTGCAATCAATACCTGTAACATGGCTGTTTGTTCCATTATACTACGCCTGCAATTTTGCATGTCGCCTTTAATTGTGTCTCCCACACAGTATGTTGAGGGTTCTGCAGATGTAATTGACTGACTGGATGTATGTGCTGCTATTACAGTTTGTATTGCTTTAGTTTCTAGTGTGGGGGATGTCGGTGGTTGTACGTAACATATACGGTTTGTGGGCCTTGCATTTCTACATAATCCGTATATATGTGTGTGGCTCCATCCCTGATTAGAGAGCTAACAGTTAGTAGACTTATGTTACGGGATTGTACGTTGGGCCATTGTTAATTGGTTTCTATATCGTCTGCAGGTGAGCTTGCTACTTGTATACCTCCGTAATTGCAGCGATATATCAGGGGATATGTGTAGGTGACAGCTATCCCTTGTATTTCTGTCCCAGATATTTGCAGTCATTGTGGTTGTGTTGTTAAAAAAGCCTGTTTGCCATGGGTTGCCACCTTATCATATGGTCATTGCTGGACACTTGCGGGACACAAACAGGCCATCACGTGGCCACGGTCAGTACACAGGTAGCACATACTTTTATCCTCACTACATACCTATTGTGTGACTTTGGATACCTATCATATTGCATGTGACATTTAAGTTTCTTACATACAGGCATGACTATTAAATACGACTGTTACATTATATATGGGACATATTTATGTCCTACCATCTCGGACATTTGCCCTTTGTACTGTTTTATGTCAGGACACACCTGCCCAGGGTGAGGATGTCCCTCCTACTGTGGTACAGGTAGTAACCGTATGCCTACATCTAGCTATACCCACACCTACCATACTGGTCTGCCTCTGACTTGGCACCAACATACACATGTTGCGGACACACACACACACACACATTACAGTCACACAGAAACGCACACGGCACCCTCGACGCACACTTACACAGACCACGGCACTCACAGACTCAGTTGAACACAGTACCTACGTGGACCGCGACACCGTCAGCGGTGACTAACCGTCCCTTCATATCGTCATACTATTACTCGTGGATGTACTGTTCCGGTACTGTGTTCTATCGGTCTTTCAGCCTCGTGGTTACGCATGTCGGTATGTTACACATTCCTTGGTTGGCGGTATCCTATTTATTTGTACCTCCATGATGTTATGAATGTCATTGGTCTATCTATCATATTTGCAGATATCGCTGAATCCATCTATATCACCATATATCCCTCTATTGCCCTTTCTATCTGTATCATATATATGCATATGTGTACATATATATATATATATATCTATATATATATATATATATATATATATATATATATATATATATAACTGGCGGGGAACACAGGCACACAGCACCACCATATGCTGTAGGACCCATGTACTGTTCAGGTGTTGGCATTCCGTGTTGCACTGGCTGTTGTGTTTACAATGTTTGAGGGCTGCCTATGTAGGAGTCACACATTGGGCCACCTATACATTACAATTTACAGGTGGTCATGTTTGTGTGCCATCCATTTTACTGTGTGTGCAGGTGGAGAGGTGTCAGTCCATAGGGGCCTACACGATCAGAGTATGTGGTATATGTTCCCTCTTTGCCAAGGCGTAGGCATATTGGGCACGCCTCCGTCTGCCTACTGGGGCAGGCACAGTGTGTTCATGGTCTGAATCCCTCTGTGCCTGTACTGGCCTTGGCAATTGCGGTGGGCTATGAGGGCCTTCACCATTTTGTCCCTGCTGCAGCTGCTTCCAGCAGGATCATATTATGTAGCATGGCACATACTATGACGATGTGGGCACACATGCCTGGAGAGTACTGCAAGGCTCCACCAGATGTATCCAAGCACCGGAACCGTGATTTCAGCATCCCGAACACACGCTCTATGATGATTCTGGTTTGTGCGTGTGCCTCATTATGGCGTTCTTGCATGGGTGTGTGTGCATTTCTGATGGGAGTCATCATCCACGGCTCCAGTGCATAGCCAGCATCCCCCATGAGATGGCCATGTGGGATGTCCCCTGACAAATACCTGATACAGCTGTGAGGCATGCCAGATATGGGAGTCATGGTAGCTTCCAGGGCTGTCAGCACACACATCCATGATAATGCCCTGGGCATTGCACACGACCTGGCAGTTGATGGAGTGGAATCCCTTGCGGTTTATGTAGCGCATACCCTGCTCACCGGGTGGTGACTTGATTTGTATGTGCGTGCAGTCTATCACACCCAGTACCTCCGGGTATTGTGCCACATGGTGGAAGTGACGCATATTGCTGGCCAACTCCTCCTGAGTTCTGGGTAAGTATATCTGCTCATTAGCATGTGGTAACATGGCATCCAGGAACTGGTGTAGTACCCTGGATGCTGATGCCTGTGAGATACCCATTATATCTCCAGTTCGCCTTTGAAAGGGACCTGTGGCCAGTATTTGCAGGCTTACACATACCTTCGTGTCCACTGGTATGGGTTCCCCTGTGTTGTTTCTGGTTCTCAGGCGTGGCCGGCACAGCTCCACTATTTGCTGTAAGATGTCCCTGTCCACCCTGTACTATCTCCAGGTCATGTAGCCCCTGGTAAGTTACCCTTGGTCTGAACACTCTCCTTCTCCTCCGAGGCCTGCGGTGGTTGTCGGCATCATCCTCAACAACACCGTCAGTCTCTGACACATGCTGATGAATCACAGCTATGGCAGCTCCCAACATGTACATTTTAATAGTTCCCCGTGTGTTTACACCTATGGTGCGGTGTTTGGGAATACACAGGTGTATGTTGGGTGCTTACACACTTTATACTATTGTGCTGTGAACACCGATGATGTCATAGGGTGTGTATGTACATTCGTAGCTACAGGTTACGTTATGTGTTTTACTGCCGGGACTACTATTGTGGTGCCTTTGGTGTTGAATTACATTTGCCTGCCGTGGATTACCTCTTGACCTTCCCTTTACATTTCTGCGCGTTGCACCTACCATTTTCTGGCGTGCATCCTGCAGCCTACTTTCATTTGTGCTTTCCTGGACCTGGCGTATCTTGCATTATGTGTGCTACTGCCGGTCTGCTGTCGGTTTGCTTTGCTCTGATGTGTCAGGTCTCCTATCTTTGCAATCCAATACCTCCCCTCCTATCTTTGCATTCACATGCCTCCCCTATCCTGTTTTGCAGGTTTCTGCAAGCGGACTTGTCAGCTGCCTTCGATTGGCCTTTGTGGGTTGATTGGTGTTGATTGCTCATTAGTACTCCAATTACTCTACTTCTGCATTTCCTTCTTTTCTTCCCCTGTCCTTCCTGTATATGCTATTGTTTGCGGCGCGTGTGTCTGATTACTGGGTTACGGGCATGTTTCCATCCTCGTACACATGCGCTTTTGGCCACCATGTGTGCTCTCAGCTAAACGATTCCTCCCCACCCCTGTCCTGCAGGTTTGCTTAGCAACGGACAGGCCAGATTTGCAATGATCCAATGTGCTTAGTGCTACGGTGGCACACCCCTCTGCTGATGTCATGTATCTCCTCTGAGCCACTCCTCGGTGTTATACCGCTGTGCCGTTTGATACAACCTTCATCCGGCGGGACATTTGCGATTCAGTATTATCTGCCTCATTTGCATGGCATTGACTACTAATTCATAGTTACCGCGCCGAACACTATCACAAGCCCTTAGCAACCCTTGCACCTTGGTTGTGGTGTTCCATGCCTACCATTGTGTATTATGCTGTAAACCTGATTTCTATTACGTTGCGATTTTATGACATTTTTATATTATTTCTTTATGTAACAGCTTCCGCACACATGCCCTGCGGTTCTGCTGTGCGTTACTGTGGACATGACATTAAATGTTGTTATATACACGTTGTGCATCCTTTCTTATGCCATTGGCTGTGTATTTCGCCATTGGCATATGTTCACGTTGTGATACCTGGGTCTGGCCCTCTTCCATAGCTCCGATGTTATGTTTGGGAAAATGTAAACCGTGTTTTTTGGTTTACATTTCCGTGGGCTTGCGCTATGCCTGCACCACGTCATGAATCACTATATGCCTTCATTTGCATGGTGCAACACTGCACATGGGGTGATTTGCATACCTTCGCCGGGGGCTGCACAGATGTGGCGTACGCCGGTAGTGCACGTGGAATTGGATCGTACCTGAATCGCTCGGCACCCATATTTGGAGTTATAATGCCTACGCTATGCGTGCGCCTGGCACAAGCTTCATGAATCCCGGGGCGAATCTATAATGCATCACTACCTCAGTTAATGTATAGACTACTGCATTTCCATGTTAAATGCATCAGAAGTAGCTCCTTAATTCCTAGAAAGATAGTTTGTCAGCTAGTTCTTGTAGATGAAACACCTCCTACTGGAAATTAACACATGATGATTTAGTAGTAAAATCACAATGTAAACAAGAAGCATCTCCTGTAAAGAGGTATGTTAATGTCAATTACTCATAGTGTTTTGCAATTGTATGCAAATCAGTGCTTCCTGCATGCCATGACATAATTTTGGTGTGCAGTTATAGAGAAAAATTAAGTAAATAATAAAACTAGAAAAATCAAACCACACGTTATAATTTTCATGTTTTGCAAAATCACTTGCATCTTTATCATGAGAAGTACAACAGGATATGAAATTGATTGTATTGCAAAGGCACTTGCAGACTTGACTAGTGCACTTTAAAATGCATTACATCTGATGATTTAAATAAACAGAGTAGGCTGGTTTGTGATCCATAAATGCAGAAAATATTATTGATGCCAAAACTAACCCCGGGATTCATGAAAGCTAGAACTCCATGCAGGAACAGTGTAGCAGCTCCTGCAAGGAGTTCGGCCACCGAGCGATACAGCAAACAGCTGATCCAAAGAGCATGAGCCTGTTTACACTGCTCCTGTATGGAAGACCATGCGGCATGCTAACCACCTCATCTGCTGGTGAAAACCATGCAAATGAGGTGAATGAACGATTCAGGAAGCTGCCAGGTCTCTGTGCAGGAACAGTGTCAGTGCAGAAATGTGTTGAGTTACTAACTGAACTCATTTCTGCAAAAATGAAAATGGAGGCATGACAGCTCAAATAAAAGCATGTATTCACATGTAGGCATGCCATTGGCCAAATATATGGCCACTGGCATGAATAAATGTTTAATTTTTTTATAAAATATTTTTTTTTTTTTTTTGTGGCCGATCTCAGCCATTTAAGCATAGTGCAGTGGCATGCAAACACAATAGTGCCGAAAATAAAAAAAATGTGAAAACCAAAGTTTAAAGAAAATCTGCATTTTGCCATTATAGTTTATGACATGCAGAATCAAAATAATAGCAGGGGATAGTAGCTGTCAAGGGGAAAGGTTCCGTGTCAGTGCAGTATCTATGGGCTAAGGCAGTGGGGTATGCAAATGAGGGGAAATTTACTGAATCACAAAATATTCTAAGTCCAAAACCTGCACCTAACCATGTTGGTGCTAGAACAGGATCGTGTAGGCAGGAGGAGCAACTAACATGAAAAGGGAGCATGTTATGCTTGGTGTGAGCACATTAGAGCACTGTTGACCAGGTATGTGCTTAGCTAAGCACAGCTAAGCAAGGGGGTGTGTCTGAGGCTGTAATATCTTACACCATGAAATGAAAAGTGTGTTCACATCCAGGAAGGGACATTTCTGCTAAAACATGTTTAACTTAGCTAAATGGGTTTGTGCGGCATGCACTGGGATTTAAACAAACAAAAAAAAAAAACAGGAAATGGCAGCACTGTGTATATGTAAGCAAGGGGGTGTGTCTGAGGCCGTATAGCCTTGTTTACCTTGTCTAAATGAGTGTGTGCAGCCTGCACCAGGATTTAAACCACAAAAATAAAAAATACAGGAAATGGCAAGTGGAACAAGAAAAAAAAAAGGAAATAGCAGAATAGAGGCACTCAAATACAAGTAATACAGCTGACAGGTGGAATTTATCATATTCAGCCAATCACACAGGCAGCATCTGCAGCACACCACTATAAATTATGCAAACACCTTTCAGTCTGTTTTTTTCCCACAAACTCTACACCACCGGTGTACACAGACACAGAAATTTTACCTGACAAAACTAACAAAATGATAGGGGCTGCTGTCACTCTCATAAATCAGTATGTGCAAGAGGATGAGGGTGGTGAAGAGGACAATGCCGACAACCACCCCAGACTTATGAGGAGGAGGAGAAGAGTGTTCAGGCCCAGGGTAACCTACCAGGGGCTACATGATATGGAGATAGTAGAGCACTACAGGGTGGACAGGGACATAGTGCAGCAAATTGTGGAGCTGTGCCGGCCTTGCCTCACATCCAGAACAAACAGAGGGAACCCATCCCAGTGGATACCAAGGTATGTGTAACTCTAAGAATACTAGCTACAGGTACTTTCCAAAGACCAACTGTGGATATCATGGGGGTCTCACAGGCATCTGCATCCAGGATACTCCACCATTTCCTGGATGCCATGTGACCACATGCTGAGGAGCACATTAAATTCCCCACCACCCGTGAGGAGAGGACCGACAATATGCGTCTCTTCCACCATGTAGCAGACTACCTGGAGGTACTGGGTGCCATAGACTGCATGCAGATCAACATCAAAGCACCACCTGGTGACCGGGGTAGGGTCTACATAAACTGCAAGGGGTTCCACTCCATCAACTATCAGGTCGTGTGTGATCCCAGGGCATTATCATGAATGTGCGTGCTGGCTACCTTGGAAGCTATCACGACTCCCACATCTGGTATTCCTCACAGCTGTATCAGTGGTTTGCCAGGGCAGACATCCCGTATGGCCATTTAGTGGGGGATGCTGGCTACACACTGGAGCCGTGGATGATGACACCCATCAGAAATGCACACACACCCACACAAGAATCCCATAATGAGGCACACACACAAACCAGGATCATTATAGAGCATGTGTTTGGGATGCCCAAGTCATGGTTCCACTGCCTTGACATATCCGGTGGAGTCTTGCAGTACTCTCCAGCCACATGTGCACACATGGTCATAGTATGCGCCATGCTACACAATATGATCCTGCAGAAACAGCTGCAGCAGGAACAAAATGGGGAAGGGCCACACAGCCCCCAACCATTGCCAAGGCCTCCACAGGCAAAGAAAGGCTTAGAGGAGGAGGAACATCCTGAGCCTGCCACTGTAGGCAGATGGAGGCATGCCCAGTATGCCCTGGCCTTGGCAAAGAGGCAATGCATAGCACCTACACTGACACTGTAGGGCCCAAGGGACTGATCTCTCTCTCTGTCTGACTCACACACACACAGTAAAATGGATTCCAAACATCACACCACCTATACCTGAACATGAATAGGCAGTGTATTGCATGCATCTGACATAGTCAGCCCTCAAGCACTACCCTCACAACAGCTGCAGGCACAAGGTAAGCCAGTCCCTGTAACAAAGCAAAATAATGAGGTGGAATATTCTGATAGCATATCTATGGTATTGATCAAGCATATAAAGGAATGGGGTGACTAATTGGGATAGCAGCAGACAACTGATAGCTCTGTGGGACAGCAGGATGTGTATCCCCAGTACTGCCCTACCCACACCATGCAGTGGTATTTGTCAACTAGGGTAGTACTGCATGGTGTGGGTACTGCCCTACCCACACCATGCAGTACTATCCTAGTTGACAAATACCACTTCAGTATATGTGGTGTGCCAAATAACTAGGGGGTCATAAGTCACATGCATGGATGTCAAAGTGGGGGTCCCATACCCACCACCAACCCCACATAGCAGATCAGCTGTAGACAACCATAGAGAAATGCCTGGCAAAGGTCCCTACAAGGCAATATCCATTAAATCCCTACCCACAGACTTTTACACAGTCATATCACAGCTGGTCTGGCAGTGGCAGTATGGCTTTGAAAGATAAGAAGTCTGAAACTACAAATGTCTATGCCAGGACAATCTGACCTGTGGTTGATACTGTTATGCTTGTAGTCTGAAAGATAGGGCACACCACTATGCTACATGGGACCAAAGTGTTAAGCAAATATCAGCACAGTCTGTGCAGATGTATATCGTGTACAGTTGTGTGTCCCCCATAGTCCCATAGAAATGCAGTGACATGTTCCTAAACTTAAGCAGTATCCAGCTGTCACCCAGACTGATGGTGCAGTAGTAACAGTAAGCAATTATCAGTAACACCCACAGTTAACTTACTGGTGCCAACCCAGGGGTGTCTCCTGTTGGCAGCCTGGGAACATATGATCATCAAAATGCACTGCCCTGCTACAGAAGTCCTGCATCTGTCACAGCTGGCCTACAGGCCTCTGGCAAATGACTATGCCTCACCCACAGTGCCCTTTCAGGAGTATCATGGGGTCCGTAACACCAGCATAACAGAGTCCACAAAATGCAAAGAAAAGCCATGCTGACAACTGCTATTAGGAAACCTGCCAGCCCAGGGAGACAGAAATCAGGACAAAGCCACGAATAATGGGGTGATAAAGCTTCAAAGAGAATGACACCTGTGAAATGCTGCTCTAATAATGTTATAAAGTTGATGGAATGATTTGTAGTAGCATAAAATATCTGATTGGGTACGAAGTCAGAAACTGCAATGTCAGCTGTCAACAATATCTGACTTCAGTCCTGAGTGACTTGCAAAACACTTTTGCTGGAAAACCACATTTGTTTGAGTAACCAACAAGATATATGAGTCATGGATGTGGACATTCTGTGATACTCTGTACAGTCAACAGGCAGGGCTAGGAGTTTAAACATGGAAATGCACTCACTGCAGGCAGGCCTAACCCTGGAAGATGCTGACATGTCTGCACCCACAGAACCCTGGGCCATAGCCATTGGCAGTAACACACCCCTCCCTGATCACTCATCCTATGCAACATCCTGACCCCAAAGTGTGGCCATCCAAATGAAATATGGTGGGCCATACATATATGTGTGACAAACACAAACCTCCAGGCTGGTCAAACACAAGACCCTCCAAGTGCAGTCAGCCATTGAGGAGAGCCCAATGCAAAGTACTTGTAGCTATAGGCAAACATACCTGCTCAGGACACCCTGGCTCTATATGGAGTCTGCCTGTCACCGTGATCCTGTCTGACTTAAATTACCCAACTGTGGACTGGAAATCAGACCAGGTCAGAACATAAATGCACAGAGATTCCACTATTGTAATATATCACCAAGGTGCTGGACCATTTCCACAGCACCAGCAGTCAATTGCTTGTAGGCACACCCCTCAACAGGCTGGATAGTGCAATAATGCATAACATTTGGCCCATAAACCTTGTGTGTGCATCATCCATCCTGTATTCCCCTGGTAAATCACTGTGATGATCTGAGGAGGTATGACAGCAGGTACTGAAACAGTACATGACAGTGTCAAATGGCATATATGACAGATGTCTGCTAAAACCAGCCCTGTAACCCTTACAACCCATACATTACTGAGATAAATTGTCACAATCATTGTATGGCCCATTGTCTCCACATTTTGATAGGCTATCTCCAGATATCCTGCACCAACAGGTTGAGAGGTATGGCCGTAGTACAAAACAAACTGGAATGGAGTACAACAATCCCTGGAATGGAGTCCCACATGTACTATAGAAGGACACACTGGGCATGCTCATGCACTTAGAGAAATGTCAGTAGGATCTAGGAATGAACAGGCCTTCCTCACCCAGTGCACTTTCCATTGCCCCACCTTAGCAGTCGTGAAGATGTCTGTGACCATAGAAGTCACTTTTGTTAGACCCAGCCCTATAAGTTCTGTGGTGCATGCAATAACTGCATAACATAATAGCACAAATAACTAGTTAGGTAGGAGTTCTAATCTCAGTCCTGGCAAATGTAAAAGTGTGTGTGTGTGTGTTCACAACTAAATGCTTTTGGGTCCATTCAAACCCAGTACACCTCACCTTTCCCCATTTTAGCAGTCCTGCAGATATCAGTCATCTTAGAAGTGGTGTAATAACTGCATATCATGGTAGTACAGATAGCTAGTAAGATATGAGTTTTAATCTCAGTCCTAGCAAATGTAAAAGTGTGTGTGCTCACAACTAAAAGCTTTTGGGCCCATTCAAACCCAGTACACCTCCCCTTTCCCCACTTTAGCAGTCCTGCAGATATCAGTCATCTTAGAAGTGCCTTCTATCAGTCCTCTGCCCCATAAGCTCTGTGGTGCGAACATGATAGCACAAATAACTAATTAGGTAGGAGTTCTAATCTCAGTCCTGGCAAATGTAAATGTGTGTGTGTGTGTGTGTGTGTGTGTGTGTGTGTGTGTGTGTGTGTGTGTGTGTGTGTGTGTGTATGTGTGTGTGTGTATGTGTGTATGTGTGTTCACAACTAAAAGCTTTTGGGTCCATTCAAACCCAGTACACCTCCCCTTTCCCTACTTTAGCAGCCCTGCAGATATCAGTCATCTTAGACGTGCCTTCCATCAGGCCTCAGCCCCATAAGCTCTCTGGCATGTGCAATAACTGCATAATATGATAGTACAAATAGCTAGTTAGGTAGGAGTTCTAATCTCAGTTCTGGCAAATGCAGAAGTGTGTGTGCGTGTGTGTGTGTGTGTGTGTGTGTGTGTGTGTGTGTGTGTGTGTGTGTGTGTGTGTGTGTGTGTGTGTGTGACAGATGTGTGTGCAAGATGGAGAGAGTTGTGTGTTTGTTTATGGGTGATACAGTTTTATGCCATTCCCTCCCACAACACTTTACATTGCCCCACCTTATCTGTCCAGATGATGTCAGTCCCTTATCAGCAACCTTGGCCAGCTGTTAATCCTGTAAGTTCAGTAGTGCATGTGATAAATGCTTAACACTATAGTACAAATGACTAGTTTGGCAGGTGTTCTACCCTTGTATCAGGCAAATGTGTGTGTGTGGGTACGTATGTTTGTAAGTAGAAGTATTTTGAAATGTTTCCCACCCACTCCCCTACTTTATCAGTCCTGCTGATGTCATTCTCCACATCAGCACCTTTGGCTAACTCTCAGCTTAATAAGCTCTGTAGTGTGTGTGGTAACTGTGTAACCACTATGGTACAAATCACTGTTTAGATATGGGTTCTTCTCTCACATCTGGCAAGTATATGTGTGTCTGTTTGTAGGACAAAGTATTTTGATAGGTTAAATACCCACTGCACTACTTTATCAGTCCTGCTGATGTCATTCCCTTATAGGTTCACAAGTGTGTAATAGGTAATGGCCCAGGAGCCTTAACAAGCCTAGTACATAGGAGGGCCCTGCCATTGTGCCACCCAATGTTATGTCCCAGTGCCTGTATCAAGTGTAGCCATTGCAGTGATCCTTGGGTTGAACTGTCTATTACCCATCCACTCATCAAGATTCCTCTGAAACAGGATCAGCTAGGTGTTCTGCATGACATGTATGGGAAGTGTATTCCAGGGCATGTGCAGTCTCTTGGTGAGGGACCTGTCCCACCAGCATGTTGTGGTGATTGTTGTACTGAGGTAGAGGTCTCTACAGTGTATGGTGTGGATGGATTTATATGTAGCATTTCTAAACTAGCTCGGTAAGACATGGCTTTGTAAGTCAAGCAGAGATATCTGCTAATTAGGTGATATGACACAGAGAATAACTTTGGGTCTGCTGAGTCTGTCTGTGTAAGATGTGTGTTTATTGCCTAGGAACCCCTTTGTGAGGTGCTTCTGTGGCTTCTCCAGCTGTAGCATGTGTCTAGTGAGGGACATTACAAATGGGCCATAATACTTGGGGAGTGGTCTAATGAGGGAATAGCGGACAGAGATCATTACCTCTGTCCTTGTGGATGCTAAACCATTGATAATGCAATGTGCCATAAAGAAAGACTTCCTGACCACAGTGGCAATTGTGGTGCTTGAAGGAGAAGTTGCTGTCAACCTGTGTCCCCAGATCTCTTATAATGCCTACAGTGTTCATTGGGGTCCCATTGATGTGGAACTTACTGGAAACTGAGTGCTTTTCCAAAGGGGATGATGATGCATTTTGTGGTGTTAAGCTTCTGGCCATCTTTTCCATACCACTCTTTGGTCTCAGTGAGGCCTTTCTGTAGGATGTCTGCATCACGTGTGGAGTTCATGATGGCTCCCAGCTTGCAGTCCTCTGTGAACTTGGTCAGCGAGAGTTCCTCTGTTTTGGGCTGGCCTCCTGAGAAGTAGATGCTGGACAGGACACTATCCAGTACTGATCCCTGTGGGACCCTACCCATGACTGCTTGCCAGTCTGACTTGGAGTTTGCCACTGTCACACTGTGTGTTCTGAGAACCATTTTGCAAACCATCTACTGATATAGGGGTTGATGCCTAGTTTGTTGGGTTTACCAATAATCCCTGACTGAGGAATGGTATCAGAAGCCTTGGCCAGATTGAAGTAGGCTGTATGCAGTGCCTTACTGTCATACACAGCCCTGATGATTCACTCAAAGACGTCAACCAGGTTGAGCAGGCATGATCTGCCATTCACAAAGCCAAATTGTGTGGGATTCAGAGTTAGGAGATCATCCATATCTTGGTCAATCAGGCCCCTGATGATGCACCCATATCCATGCATAGTAGACTTGTCAGGCTAAGGGCCCAATAATCTGCAGGGTCTGTAGATGCTACCCCTTTATGGAAAGGAATGACTGTAATAGTGTGCCATTTTAGAAGGGCAAAGCCTGAGGTGAGGCTGTGACTGACCAGGGCACACAGATGTGGTGCCAGGTCTCCTTGTATGTCACAGCCACAGATATGTTGGGGTCCCATGGAAGCTGTATCCTTGCCTGTGGACAATGGAGGTCTAACCTAGCCTGCAGTAATGCTGGGTGCCTGACATTCATCTGCCATTGTGAATGTCCCCTGGAGGGAGGGGTAAAGCTGGCATTGACTGTGTTTTCAGGACTGTGGCCAATATCTGTTGCACCAGGATAGGAATCAGTATTGTGCAGTAACTCACAGCACTTGTGGTTATTGCTGTGGAGGTTGTTGATATAACTATCAAACCCTTTTGTGATTGTCAGTGTCTGCTGCAAATCTGCCTTCATAGCTGACTGTAGGTGATTCCATGAGGGATCCCAAGTTGTGTTTGTGGCTAATAAGGGGGACACCACCATTCAGTGCAGCAGTGTCCTCCTTCTGTTGTACACTTTAATAATGCCAGGGGACCATCACAATGGTGTCCAGTGTTTGGAGGACAGTGTCTGTGTTCTGTTGGCTATGGCTAGTACCATGCATCCATGTACATGTTTGTGCAGTGTATATGTGTATGATGTGACAGTAATGCAGCTATTTCACATAGGCATGGGTGTAGTGAAGACATCCACCCCTGTTTTTATGACTGCAATGTCAGCACTGGAGAGGTTTTGCAAAATGGTTACCTTTGTGGGACGTGTGGGTGTGATGTTGGCCTCCGTGTTGATTACATCATGTTTGGATCTGACCAGGTAGGGATTGACAACTGTGGTCAAGCAACAGTCCCATATGTAAGTAATCAATACAGGTCAGGGTTGTTGCATCCTCTACTGGAGGTCAGTAAGAGCTGGTCCAGGCCATTGGAACAGATGAATTCCATGAAGCGTTGGGCCAGTGTACTAGTAATTGACTACTTTCCTGAGGTGATGGATAGTATCCTGGGTAGTTGAAGTCTCCTACTATGTCAGTGTTAGGTTGGACCTTCATAGATGCCAGGGTGTTGAGGAATGTGCATTGACAATCTAGGGACATAGCTGGGGACTGATAGCAGGCTATGGTGTGGACTGCATGATTTCCCAAAGTCAGTTTTACAGGAAGTACCTCCGATGCATTATGCTGGGATACTAGTCTGGAGCTGTGCATATCCATTATGGATATGGAGACAAAACCACATGTGGAGGTGTGGTCCATGTTTTGGTGAATGCATCATAGCCTGTTAGTGCAGGGCTGCTGTCTGCTGCTGTGAACCACATCTCCGTTACAGCACAACTGTCAATGTCCTCCAGTCTGAGGAGTGCTTTGAGTGCCTGCATCTTGACAGTTAGATCTCTACTATTGAGTAGCATGACCCTCAGATTGCATACATGTCTAGCTGTTACGGTGGTAATTTGATTTGGAACACTGCCTAATAGGGCATTATAGAGGTGGCAAGATACTTACCCTGTACCTAGAAACCCAGGGCTGACAGATTTAGGACATCTCTGGCAAGGCATTGAGGTCTGTCAATCAGGTTATCCCAAGTGGAGAGATACTGGATCCCCTGAGAATGACACAAAACACATAAGCCAATGTTGCAGTCAATTATCTGTTGATAGCACTGCAGCATCATTCTGGGTGATGGCAGTATACTGCTCAGGGCTACTGTCACATCTGCCTGGACCACATAATCTGAGTGTTCAACCATGTCACTTGTCATGTAGCCCATGGATGTGTGTCTCAGGTCATTCAAACCCACATGGATGATGACAGAGTGATACTTGTAGCTGTTGTGGAGTGGCCTGACTGGGTGTGTCATGTGTTGGATGCTGGCACATGATAGACAGTTAGGTGTTACCTCCTCCATAAGCAACATAGTGAGTGGGACATCTGTGTAGCACAGTACTGAGTAACCCATGATCACTGCATTGTGCAAGGTGGACAGCCTGAGGAGCTTAGGTTGAGGGGCACACCATGTTGGTGACCTATTTGTCCTTTGGCATGTGCTATGTCATGGTGTCTGAGTGTGTGTCTGTCTTGCTGGTCTGTGCTGTTTGTGTAAATGTCCAATGAATGCATCTGTGAAGATGGCTGTGTGGCTTTTCAGTGTATGTCAGGGCTGTCATAGTGGGTACTGTGGTGAGCTATGTGGTCCACATGGTATGATGCAGGTGTTCATCTCATCCACTTGACCAGCTAGTCCAGTCTTTGCTGGAGAGTGCATATTTCCATATTTGGTGATATAGGGGTAACTCTCATTGGTCTGAGTGTTTAGAGTTTAGAAGAGTGGGTTGTCTGTGTACATGAGGCAGTTGAAACCATGCCTCAGCATGGACAAGTGCACCAGGTTAATGGGTGAAAGCACAGACAACCACACGTCAATCATGCCAGGAGGGGTGGTCATAAGTAGTAATACTGCGGCTAATTCCATGATGAACGAGTACTGCTGATGGCTCCCAGGTGTGATACACCTTTTGATATAATAACCTGTTGAAGTGTAAAGCTATAATGCTATTTGAAGTGCAAGACAGAAAGAACTAGCAAGATGTTCAGTAGAAACTGAAGGCAGACTTCCTGCCACCTGTAATACTTTACCTCAGCTGTGCAGTTATCAGCACTTTTGGCCAGTTATAAGTCCAGTAAGCTCTATCACATGCAGTAACTGTGTAACACTATAGTAGACATAACTAAATATGGAGGAGTTCTCATCCCAATACTGGCAACTGTGTGTGTGTGTGTGTGTGTGTGTGTGTGTGTGTGTGTGTGTGTGTGTGTGTGTGTGTGTGTGTGTGTGTATGTGTGTGAGAGAGAATCATGTAGTGTGTGGGTTATACCATTTTTGACTTGTGTACCAAACCTTACACTTTCCTTCACTCCAATTTAGAAATCTTGTTGATGTCATTCACCTTAGAAGTACCTTTGGACTAGCTGAAATTGTATAAGCTCCGTGGCACGTCTGACAACTGCATAGCTCTATAGTAGACATAGCTAGATAGGCAGGACTTCTCATCCCAATTCTGGCAAGTGTGTGTGTGTGTGTGTGTGTGTGTGTGTGTGTGTGTGTGTGTGTGTGTGTGTGTGTGTGTGTGTGTGTGTGTGTGTGTGTGTGAGAGAGAGAGAGAGAGAGAGAGGAAGAGAGAGAATCATGTACTGTATGGGTTATACCATTTTTGACTTGTGTACCACACTTTATGCTTCCCCGCAATCCAATTTAGAAGTCCTGTTGATGTCATTCACCTAAGAAAAACTTTTGGACAAGGTGAAATTGTATTAGCTCTGTGTTGCATCTGATAACTCTGTAACACTATAGCAGAAATAACTAGATAGGCAAGGAGTTCTGATCCCACTTCTGGCAACTGTGTGTGTGTGTGTGTGTGTGTGTGTGTGTGTGTGTGTGTGTGTGTGTGTGTGTGTGGATGTGTGTGTGTGTCAGATACTATGTGTCTTACACCATTTTGATTTGTGTTCCACCCATTACACTTCCACCACCATACTTTACTGCTACTGTTGTTGTCATTCACCTTAGAAGTACCTTTGGACAAGATGAGATTGTGTAAGCTGCATGGTGCATCTGCTAACTGTGTAATAAAATAATACAAATAACGAGATAGGCAGGTGTTCTAACCTCAATACTGGCATCTCTGTGTGTGTTTATGTGCGAATCATGTACTGCGAAGGTTATACCATTTTGAGTTGTGTAACACCATACTCATCCTAATTTAGTAGTCCTCTTGATGTCATTCACCTTGTAAATATCATTAGAAGAGGTGAAATTGTGTAAGCTTCGTGGTGCATCTGATAACTGCATTACACTGTAGTAAACATAAATTGATAGGTAGGAGTTCTAATCTAAATACTGGTGTGCATGTGTGTGTGTGTGTGTGTGTGTGTGTGTGTGTGTATGTATGTGTGTGTGTGTGTGGGGGGGGTCATATCTTGTGTGGCTGATACCATATGTGTACTATACATGGCAGGTGACCACCTCCTGATGCCATTACTTTATATAGTGTGGTAATGGCATCTGCCTCACATGCAGCATGTGAAACCATTGTACAGGCCATACCAGTCCACTGTACAGATGTGGCTGGAACATCCAGATGTTTGGAACATATTAGTGCTCTGTCTGCCTTAACAATGCCCATGTATGTGATATAGTTGCAAAGTAGACCACAGTGAATGTACTGACACATATGGCAGCATCAGGTATCATATCTGACTGAAACAGCATACTGATACAACATCTACAACATCTACTACCCTCACACTTGCCCAGGCTTGTAGGTGCACTACATGAGTCCAGATGCTTGGTTTTACAAGTGAATTGTTTATGGCATGGGTCACATGGGTGTGGACTGACATATTGTGGTCTCAATCAGCATATGTCAAGAACAAATGGCATCTTAACAGGTGTGTGTATACATGTTATATCCACTGTATAGCAGTAATGTTTCACACATGTCCCTACATTAGTCTGTTTGTCCAACACATTTTGCTGGTGTCTGTCCAGACATTGTGCACTGACAGGTTGTGAGGTATGCTACAGGAATGTTGCATTCTCTTCAGATAGGCCCCCTGTGGTGACCACTGTGATGCAGTACAATTAACCTCACCACAAGTTAACTTGCACATAAAGCAATATGGCTATTAGTCATAGTTGTGTGCACAGTAACTTGCATGCTCTCCACATGCCTGGGATATTGCCAAAGCACAAATGAAATATTCCATACCCATCAACTTCAAGCTGCTGTCCCATATGCAGACCAGAATGACCTATGTAGTTGTGGGAGAGAGGTATTGTCAACAGACTCACATGTGCCCTTGGAAAAGGATGGATGTAGCATGTCTGCACATTTACAGTACAATACCCAATACTACATAATTTTCTGTCCTTCACCATAGATTTGCACTTCTGTGCATTAGAAATCCCCATCCACAACTTCAATCAGACCTGGCACATGCATGTAGATACTGTACAGATACACTTATGTCTCATTCAGTAGTCTACTAATCACCACTGGGACCTTACCTGCATGCTCCATGTCCATTGTGTGTGCGCCACCCACCTCCAGCAAGTGGGGCTTTGTACCCTGGTGTTGTACTGTGATGGGTAGCCTAAGCTTGACAAGGAGCTCCTCAATTGGTGTCAATAGGGACTGCATGGCTAGGCTCCCACCTGTGGTTGTGGTTTCCCTGGCCATGGCAGCAGCCCTTTACCAGGCATGGCATATGAGGTTGGTGGCATGATGCCGCACCTGCTTATATGTACATATGTGCAGGTATAATGATGTTGAGCCAGGGGGAGATGTTTTCCCTAACCCTATTTGCATCAGGTTGCCTGTAGCTATGTCATGTGTGTATGTGATATGATCGGCCACCATTACAAGTTAGGTTGTTATGTTGCCTCAGAGATTGCAGACATATGAGATGATGGCCTTGTGATTGTCTCTGGTGGATGTCTCCAATTTGTACTCATAGTTGGCCTTACAGTAATCCACCTGTGACCCTATAAGCCTGTTTAGACAATGGCTGGGTTGATGCCAGTTCAGTCCCTGCCCCTACTTTGTCCTGTGCAGCCACTATAGGGACCAAGTCTGTTGTTTGTGTAATGCTGCTGTCCAGCAATGGGGATTACTCTATGTTGGTGGAGGCAGGTATGAAAAGTAAGGTATTGATGAGTCCATACAGCCATGTATGTGTTCAATCAGTTGTTTGTAGTTGGCATGGCCACACAGTCATAAAACAGTTGGTCACCTCTCCAATTTAGTCATGATAATCATGATTACCGTACTAACCATGGCTGTTTCAGGGCAATGCAACAACCAGTAGCTGTAGAAATGTCACTCTTTTGGGTGCACAGTAACTAAGATTATACACGTGTACAACATGTACAGCTGTTTTAACTGACATTTTGCATCCCATGTATGTTTTCATGAGGTGGACACATACACCTACTCATACTGACATGTGCATAGCTAATACCTCACATACATGTCTGTTCTATGTTAGTATGGCACACTAAATTCACACTCTTGCTGTGCAGTCATCCCTCTCAACCTGTTACAGCAGGACATCTGTAGGATGCCATGCATACATGGACAAAATCAGTGACAGTGTCTTACTATTGCTGTAACATACTTGAGTCATTCGATAGCACAGTAGCCAATGCACTGACAGGCATCCCCTGGATAATGTCCAACAGTCATATGGCAGGAAGAGAGGGGAAATGCCAGTAGGGTGGTATTGAGGGTAAGAATTGTTAGTGCTGGCAGTATGAGTAGTATAGGGACCAGGCTAGCTGTTATGATGGCCAGGGGATGGTTGATATATTGAGTGTGTGCAAGAGACCACATGGAAGGGGATCATGGCTGGGTATATGGTAGGCAGGTCACAATTGTGCTATCAAGGTGTGGACTGGAGGTGGAAGGGAGTAGGACTTCTGCTGAAGGAACAGTATGCCAAGAGTGTTTTTGGAGGATGATATAAGTGTCTGATAGAGTGATGTTTCTGAAGCTGTAAACTGATGGTGTAATGATAACTGTTGTTAGTGCATATGCTATGCAAGTTGGTTGTACACTGGATGAGAAAGAGAAATGTTATGTCAGTTGGATGATGTGGTGATGACTGTACCCAAGGGTGGCAGACTGGTCATTGCAGCAGATGTCAATTGGCATGTTGGTGAAGGGAACAGAGGGGATGGGGAATTGATAGGTATGTATGACGTTAAAAGGAGTAGGGACGGTGAGATGGTAGTGGATTTTGCAAAAAGGATTGGCATGGTTGTGGTGAATATGCACTATAACATGAGGGAGGAGCATAGAGTGACATACAAGAGTGGAGTAAGATGCGCACAGGTAGAATATATCCAATGTAGGAGGGCCAGTTTGAAGGAGATTGGAGACTGCAAAGTGGTGACAGGGGAAAGTGTATTTAGGCAGCAGAGAATGTTGGTATGTGAGATGATGCTGGTGATCAAGATGAGGAGGAGTGTGGGGGCAGCACCAAGGATAAAATGGTGTGAATTGGAAAAGTGTGCTTGTGAGGTGGAGCTCAGGGAATTGTCGCGACAGGCACTGGGTGGCAATGACAATCTAACAAATATCTGGTTAAGTACAGCAGAGCTGGTAAGGGAGGCAGCTAGATAGCTGCTTGGGGTGACATGTAGATGAAGGAAGTAGTACAAGGACACCTGTTGGTGGACTGAAGAAGTACTAGACAGTATACAGAGACAGAGATTGGGGAAGAAGGAGTGGGATTATCAAAGAGATGAGGAAAGTAGGCATAAGTATGGGGAATGATGTGCATTGCAAAGAGAGATGTGGCAAAGGCTGAAGATGGGCATATAAAGAGTTCTATGACAGGTTGGACACTAAGGAGGGATGACAGGAATTGTAATGATTGGCTAGACAGATGCACTGAGTTAGGAAAGATGTGCAACAGATAAGGGTGATAAAGGATAATGAGGTATATGTACTCACAAGTGAGGAGGGTGTGCTGAGGACATGGACAGTGTACTTTGACAGGCTGATGAATGAAGAGAATGAGACAGAGAAAGTTGGATGATGTGAGTATGGGGAATTGGGAAGTGCAATGGCTTAACAAGGAGGATGTAAGGATAGCTATGGAAAGGATGAATACTGGCAAGCCTGTTGGTCCACATTACATACCTGTGGAAGCATGGGGTTGTTTAGGGGAAATGGCAGTGGTGTGTTAGCCAGACTGTTTACTGATATCCTGGGAAATATGAGGTTGCATGAGGAGTGGAGAAAAAGTGCTTGGGTATGGTGTTAAGAATGAGGTTGATGTGCAGAACTGTGATAACTACAGAGGGATAACACTGACCAGTCACAGCATGGAGTTATGGGTAAGAGTAGTGGAAGCTAGGTTATGCAGGGAGATGAGGCGTACTGGTCAGCAGTATGGTTTCATGCATGGAAAGGGCACTACTGATGTGATGTTTGCTCTGAGACTGTTACTAGAATACAGGGAAGGTCAGGAGTTGCTCTGTGTCTCTCTGGACTTACAGAAAGCATGTGACAGGGTGCCTAGACAGGAGTTGTGGTATTGTAAGATGAAGTCATGAGTGGAAGAGATATATGTAAGAGTGGTACAGGGTATGTAGAAGGATGTTGTGATAGCATTGAGGTCTGCATTAGGATTGATGGATGCGCTTAAGGTGGAGGTAGGATGACATCAGGGATCAGCTGTGAGCCCTTTCTGGTCTGCAATGGTGATGGACAGGTTGACAGACAAGATCATATGGGAGTCCCCGTTGACTATGTTGTTTGCAGATGACATTGAGATCTGTATTGAGAGTATGAAACAGCTTTTGCAGACCCTGGAGAGGTGGACATATGCTCTAGAGAGGAGTGTAATGAAGGTCAGCAGCACTAGGACAGAATATCTGTGTGTGACTGAGAGGGAGGATAGCGGAATGTTGAGGATTCATGGGGTACAGTTGGCAAAGGTGGATGTGTTCAAATGAATGGGATCAACATTTCAGAGTAATGACGACTATGGAGGACAGGTGAAGAAGAGAGTACAGGCAGGATGAAGAGGGTAGAGTAGAGTATCAGGAGTGACATGTGACAGATGAATACCAGTAAACGTGCTATTTAAGGTCTACAAGGGGGTAGTGAGACCACCTATGTTATATGGGTTGAAGACAGTGGCACTGACAAAAAAGCAGGAGTCAGAGCTGCACATGTCAGAGTTGCAGATGTTACGATTTGCACTGGGTGTGACATGGGTGCACAGGTTTAGCAATGTGTATATGACAGGCCATGTTGGGCGGATATGAGATAAAGTTGGAGAGGCAGCATTACATCAGTTTGGACATGTGTTGAGGAGGAGTGCTGTGCATATTGTGAAAAGGATGGTAAGGATGTAGCTGCCAGGTAAGAGGAATAGAGAAAGGCTTCAGATAAGGTTTCTGGATGTGGTGAGGGAGTACATGCAGGTGTTTGGTGCGAGAGAGCAAGATTCAGAGGACAGGCAAAAATGGCAACAGATGATCCACTGTGGCAATCTCGAATGGAAAAAGCCAGAGGACAATGAAGGGGGATGCTGTAATGTCAGTCTTTACAGATTTGGCAAGGATTTGACAGACATACACACATGGTCAGTGTGCAGAACACTGGACAGTTGAATGGCATGAGATCAGTATATAACATGCAGTTCAAAACACATCTGCAGCAGTACTTTACTCTGCACATGCTCTGTATAGTTGTCTTATTTGTACAAGACAAAATGCATATCATAGTTATATGCACAGGTAACATATGGATATGTACAACATCCCAGTAGCTGGCCTCGTCACTACAGGCAGATAGAGCCACATGCTCTGGCCATTAGTGCTGTTCAGCAGTACATCAGTACAGCACGTCTTATTGAGACATATGCTTTTAAACCCATATTTTCCATTATTGCAGACCACCTACTGCATTCAATTACATGCTTACTTGTTTTACATACCTTTTTTCTTTTTACTGAAGTTTTCACAGATATATCCTTTTCTTTTTTTCACACTACTTCAGCTTTGCACTGATGGACTGTCTATGACAGAGGTGGTTTGAATAGATGGCAGCTTGTCTTTTGTAGGTAATGCTCATGATTATGTGATGGCCTGAGCACCAATTGGTGTTCCCCAGTTGCTGAATGCATGCAGAGCAGCTGTGTAGTTATTCCAATAGCCAATGTCATGGCAACACACTCCTATAATTGAGTACTCCATGTGTGTGTTGGCCATTTCCCTTACCTGTGAGGAAAAAATCCTGGAGGTGTGTGAGCTAATACCTCTTATAACAAGACATGTGGAGACAAGCCAACGAAATGGTGGAGAAGATTCAAGACTTAGGGGCAGATTGTGAGTATTGCTGTTACATGTTTTGAATACTGCTTGTTTAACAGGGTTTGCCTGAACATGCTACTTCTGCATGGGTTTCAGTTGGACAAAGTTCTGTGGCTACATAGCTCTCAACTGTAGGGCTATCCACATAATGGCCAGAGGTTTGCCTGCTATGTTTGGTCTGTTCCCCAGACAGCTGTTGTCCTTGGCAAATAAGTAGCATACTCTGGTGACTGCAATCAGTAAATGCTGACATCCATTTGTTTTTTAGACTTTTTATCCCTCAGAAAAGATATGTTACAATAAACCCTGTAACACCAGCAATTTTCTCAGTGTATAACAACAATATTTCAAGTATGGCCAAGTTTTTGGCCCTCTGTGCCAAGTTATGTCAGGCTTTGTACAGATGCCATACAGTAGGAGTTTGATAGGTAGGATCTACAATTATTTTGTTCTGTCATGTCTGCTGAGGGGAAAGGGTAGACAACATGTGGGACTCTGTACATTCAAGAAGTTGGTGTATGGACAATGCTCTTAGAACCCCTTGTAACTTATTTTATGTGGGGGAGAGTAGGAAGTGTTTTAAAACTATGCTGTTAGAACATATGAGACATATTACTGATGAGAAAGAAGACAGTTCTGTAGCTGCACATTTTAATAATTCTATGGGGGTAGTAGTCATGAAAGAACATTTGTTATGTACAGAATCAATTTAAATTCTTAAATGTGATACATTATCCCCTAGGGGGTTAAATGAGTAGTGTAATTGGAGGCTGTGTATATAAGTGTAATTAAATGTAGTGGGTTACAAGGTGCTGCTTTGGAAAAAGTCTGTTTCTCAGTTTGATCAAACAATCAAAAAAAAAAAAAACAATTGTTATGTACAGAATCAATGTATGTTTTTAAATGTGATACTTTATCCCCTAGGGGGTTGAATGAGGAGTGTAATTGCAGGCTGTGTATTTAAATGTACTTAAGTCTTAATTGCATCTTGTAATTAAGGCAAGTATTTCTTGCAATGTGTTACACCTTGAAGTCTTTGGCAAAGACATCATAGTAAAATGAACTTGTGTGAATTACTGGCTATTTGTATTTTTGCTTACTATCTTCACTCATTGTAGTTGTTTTGCTAAGAGTTCACGGCATATGTCTGGTCATTGTGTATGGCCTATCATGATTTTGTAGCAGCTTACTGTTCACGTATTATTTGGACTGGGGGAGGGGGGTCAGATGTGAGTGTCATGGGTCCTTTTGTATCTAACCGTGCATGCTGCCGCAGTTATGGGTGGTCTATTAGCAGCATATGTTTGTATGGGCATTTAAAGACATACATATATATATCTATCTATCTATATATATATATATATATATATATATATATATATATATATATATATATATATATATATATATATATATATATATATATATATATATATATATATATATATATATATATATATATATATATATATATATATATATATATATATATATATATATATATATATATATATATATATATATGCGTGTGTGTGTGTGTGTGTGTGTGTGTTTGTGTGTATGTGTGTGTGTGTGTGTGTGGGTGTGTGTGTGTGTGTGTGTGTGTGTGTGTGTGTGTGTGTGTGTGTATCTATCTATCTATATATATATATATATATATATATATATATATATATATATAGTTCCCCTTTACAATCCCGAAATACTGAAAGCTCGAATTTCAGTATCTTTGGACTGTAAAGGTGAAAATGTAAAAACTCTAAAGTACATAAGCACGAATTTGAATAGCTTGAATCCGTGCTTATGTAGTGTAGCAATGGGACGGGAAGTGTTTGGCAGGGATGGCTTACGGAAGTGAAGGTAAGAGAGCGTATGTGAGTTTTATTGTAAGTTGTGCATGTGGGTTAGGGTAGGGAGGTTGTTTGGGTATGTGTGATGTGTGTGTGTGTGTGTGTGTGTGTGTGTGTGTGTGTGTGTGTGTGTGTGTGTGGGAGTGTGGAATGCCTGCATGTGAGTGATGCATTTTTCAACTGTTAGTGTGATCTCAGAGTTGGTTTATATAAGTAGGGTAGGTGTGGAGCGCATAGATGTAGTGTAGGATTGTGTAGTTTGTGCATTGTGGGTTGAATGGTGTGCATGTTGTGTGGTGTATGGTTTGTGAATGTTCGGGATTTCAGTTTTTCATGTTTGTGTGTTTCGGAATTTTGGGCTGTTCGACTTTATAGTTTCGAGATACTGAAATTCGAGCTTTCAGTATCTCGAGATTATAAAGGGGAATCATTATATATGTGTGTATATATATATATATATATATATATATATATATATATATATATATATATATATATATATATATATATATATATATATATATATATATATATATATATATATATATATATATATATATATATGTATATATATATATATATATATATATATATATATATATATATATATATATATATACAGATCATTATTCCTTGGTAATATATCTTTATATTGTTATACATATATATGTATCTCCACACATATCTATCTATCCCTCTGTATATGTAAATTTTTTTCATGTATATATTTGTAAATAATCATTCCTCATTGCACAGTGTGTCTTTCCTATTGTAAACTGACTGTACTGTATATGTTGTAAAAAAAACATCCCAACATCTCACAGCTTAGATGGCCTAGTGGTAAATTGCTGTGACCATGGTGTATAGCATCCAGGGCTCAAGACTGAGCACAGCTGATTATTTTGTTGCTGGCCAGAAGGGCTGCTGGATACAGAGTGATTAAAGCATGTTTAAACAGTTGTAAGTGGGTTTGCATGGGTTTGTGTGGCACTAAGCAGCGCTAAAATAGGGTTAAACCGATAGGCACTTAAACTATGTAGGCTTCGCTTACCAACGCTTACTAGTGCACAGATATGCTTAGCAGAGCTAACTAATGGTTATTATTCACATTTAAGCAATGTGTAAGCCTGCTAAGCATAGCTCAGCTCTGGTAACCATTGCTCACATTCCAGTCTCATAAAACAGCAGAGTAATTACATTATGTAATACATTTATTTAATGTCCTGTATATATCATTACAGTAGCAAGGGGTGTGACTATACTGTACAGGAAACTTGAGTGTACATGAGTAGTATCACTTTTTTATTTATTATGTTTTATACATGGGTAGTATCACATTTTATAAACACTCACACTTGCATGTTACACCAGCTACAATACACTGGTTGACGAATATGATTCCACACATATTGTATTATGAAATTAGTACTGTTGACATGACACTGCTTTTCCATGTAAAATTAGATTGCCTATTGTAGTACTCCAACCATGCACCTCTGCATGCAGAGCTGGGACTCTGAGCACTACACTATCTTGTTCTTGGTATTTCAACTGTATGTTTTTGTGCATCTGCTATTGGATATTACTATGATATTATTATATTAACTGTAGAGTACTATGTTTTTGCCCATGCTATCGAGGACTGATGTGATGTAGTACTGGCATGCATTTTGATTTCAGACTTCTGTCCTTCAGGACATTCATCCTATTGCATACCATGCTTGCTGTCCACTTCCTGTTTGTCCTCTGTGCAGATGTGCAGATGTCAGGTATTGTTAAGTTCATACAACTATGTAGGTGCCCACATAGTTTTGTGATGTGGGCCTGGGCACTGCTGCTAGCTCCAAAAAATGGGACTGGCTTTCTGTGGCGAGCGTCTTGTTTCTATTGGGTATGGTGGAATCCATGCATTTGTGTACGTGTTCGTGCTGCATTGGTGTGTGTTTTTGAGGTCATGCAACTATTCTCCATTTGCATGGGTACCGTGAAATTAGCCACCTCTGATCTTTGGAGGCCAAAGTTGGCTTTGGAAAGGTTTTTCATGGTGGTTACCTTTGCGAGGTGGGGGGGGGTTAGGATTTGGATTTCTTAGGGGATAACATTGTGGTCAGATCTATCCATGGCAGAGTTGATTATTGGTGTACAGCAACAGTCACCCATGTTAGTACTGACTAGGTCAATGATGTTGCTATCTGTAGTGGATGTAAAAACAAGCTGGTCCAGGCCATTGGAATGGATGCATTCCAGGCATTGGGCAAGTGCATTGATACATGGGTAGCTTTCACAGTTAATGGATGGGTAGTTGAGGTCAACCAGTATGATAGTGTTAGGTTGGACAGTAATATTCTCCAGGGTGCTTAGGCACATGGGGTTTGACTCTTGGGACATGGTTGGGGACCTGTAGCAGGCTATGACTTGAATTGCTGTCTTACCCTATGTTAGCTACACCTGCAGTATCTGTGATGCATTATGTTGGGCTACCAGTGTGGACGTGTCCACATCCTTTGTGAATATGGAGTGCCTTGAGTGAGTGCCTTTTGAGATTTAGACTTCTAGTGTTGAGCAGCATGACCCTCAGATTGCATTTGTTTGTAGCGGTTATATATTTAGGTATATTTATGTATACACATGCATTGTATATATATATATATATATATATATATATATATATATATATATATATATATATATATATATATATATATATCTATATCTATATCTATATATATATATATATATACATATATATATATATATATCTGTGTGTGTGTGTGTGTGTGTGTGTGTGTGTGTGTGTGTGTGCGTGTGTGTGTATGTATTTATATACTATGTATATATGTATATATTTTACATGTATATCTCTATAGATATATTTTATATCTATATTTGTCCACATATATGCATCACCATACATAAATACATGTATATATAGAAAAACTGACTGACTCTACAGAATCTTTTCCATATTGTTGAATGAGTCCACTGACTGATATGTTTGGAAAGGCATCAGTACTTTGTTGAGCTCACATGGTGTAGTGGTACATTACTCTGACTCTGGTGTACAGGACCCTGGGATGAAGAGCTGATAGGACTGCTACTCTTGTTGCAAGGCACAAGAGTTGTTGATGGAGACCGATGGATTAGAGCAATATTTCAAAGATTTCCCTATTTTGGGCCCCTTGACCCACATTTTGACATCTTTTGGACAGATTTGTTACAGTAAGAGGTTTGGGGTATGGATCTGATGTGCAACTCTACTACATATATATGTAAACACACACACACACATATATATATATATCTATATATATATATATATATATATATATATATATATATATATATATATATATATATATATATATATATATATATACATATGTATACACATATATATGGATATGTGTATATATATATATATATATATATCTATATATATATATATGGGTCTACTTCATTTGCCTGACAACTCAAATGACTGACACTCATTTGCCCGACAGCTCATTTGCTCGACAAACTTTCTAGGTGGGGGGCTTTGCCCCCCACACCCCCCAACTATATATAACAACTCCACGGTCGCACAACAGTGGGGAGGGGGGCAAATCCCAGGTTTTTGCCTTGATTACTTTTTGTCGAGCAAATGAGCTGTCGGGCAAATCAGTGTCAGTCATTTGAGTTGTCAGGCAAATGAAGTAGACCCATATATGTATATATGTATATATATATATATATATATATATATATATATATATATCTTTTCATGTACATAGATATATCTGTATGTATTGATTTACTTTTCTATCTATACATGTATTTCTATATGTGTATATTTCATATATATATATATCTACATATATTATCTATTTGTCCATATGTAAATGCATCTCCATACACATATACATTTGTATATATATATATATATATATATATATATATATATATATATATATATATATATATATATATACAAAACTTGAATAATTCTACAGAATCATTTCCTTACTGTTGAATGACTCTTCTGAATGATATGTTTGAAAACATCATGCATATCAACAGCTCAGACTGCTTAGTGGTAGATTGCTGTGGCTATGTTGTGTGGGGTCCTGGGTTCAAGACTTGCAACGGCTGATTATTTTGTTGCTGGGAAGAACAAGGACTGCTGGACACAGAGTGATTAAAGCACTTTTAAGCAGTTGTAAGTGGGTTTGCTTGGGTTTGCATGAGTTTGAGCTGAGCTAAGTGACGCTTATGTCTGGTTGGCTTCACTTAGGTCCGCTTACATCCACTTAAACACGCGCTAATTTTAAATAAAGAAAAGAAAAAAAGGAGACAGGAAAGTGGTGAAATGGGGCAACATGGGGTAAAACAAGATGAGAGGCAGCTAGAGATGTGCAGGAGGGGTGTAGAAAAGGACCATAGCTCTGAATTTCTTCAACAGCAACAGCTGATATGACTGTGGACAATTTGGAATTTAGAGCCTCACACACAGCTCAGACTGCTTAGTGGTAGATTGCTGTGGCTATGTTGTGTGGGGTCCTGGGTTCAAGACTTGCAACGGCTGATTATTTTGTTGCTGGGCAGAACAAGGGCTGCTGGACACAGAGTGATTAAAGCACTTTTAAGCAGTTGTAAGTGGGTTTGCTTGGGTTTGCATGAGTTTGAGCTGAGCTAAGTGATGCTTATGTCTGGTTGGCTTCACTTAGGCCCGCTTACAACCACTTAAACCCGCGCTAATTTTAAATAAAGAAAAGAAAAAAAGGAGACAGAAAAGTGGTGAAATGGGGCAAGCATGAGGTAAAACAAGATGAGAGGCAGCTAGGGATGTGCAGGAGGAGTGTAGAAAAGGACCATAATGCTGCATTTCTTCAACAGCAACAGCTGATATGATTGTGGACAATTTGGAATTTAGAGCCTCACACCGCTCAGGGAGGGGTATGGGTGACATAAGATGGTGATAATTAGTGTGGTAGCTTGAGTAAGGGGACTGTGTCTCTAGGAAGAATGCAGAGCTATGTATGGGATGTAATATATTTTTTTTGGGACAGATGCCCCCTTTTTTAAAGCCGAGAGTGGGATGTTGGGGAAGGAGTGTAGGTAAGTGTGGGTAGGAATGTTTGGTAGGAGAGGTTACATTTGCAGACAGACAAGACACACAAGACAGCAGACAGGGGCAGTGTGTGACACATGGGGAGAGACACCTTGCACAGGGAGGGTGTTTGGGAATTGGATAACCATGAGCCCCCTAGATGGTAGTTGTTGGACTGATGTCCCCACCCGATGGCAGTCACCACTACTCCTTCACAGCCCCAAAGGCGGCTGTGCTGTGGACTGAGCTGGAGGGGCTGGCTGCCCTTCAAGCTGCATCAGTCTGCCCTCCACCTGGTGCAGTCGTTCATCCATCTCCAACTGGAGGACCCTGTGCACCATGCCAAGGGCATCTTGCCAGGTGACAAGATCATCACCACGTTCGCATGTAGGGGGAGGACAAACCCCATCCCCTGCAGCAGTTTCACTCAAGGGTGGTGCAGGACCAGCAGATGAGGGAGGTCTAGGTTGGGACCCAGTGCCTTGGCCAGGTGGGATGGGAAAGGCGGATCCACTGGGATCAGCCTTCCTTAATGTGCTATGGAGTGAGAATTAACAACGTGTATCGGTTAGTCATGAACAAAACATTTAAACATTAGTCAACATAGCATGCATGGGTGTTCTGATTGACCCAGAACAATGGAATTGTAACACTGGCATGGCAAACAAAACACATGAAGAAATGGAAGGGCAGTCAGGATTGCAACAGCATGCTGGTTATGTTTATGGTAACAGGCAAACAACAATGGTTATTCAACAAGGTATGTTAGTATGCACACAGTTTCAAATATAATAACCAAAATGGAACAAAGGTCCCAACAGTAAGTTTTGGTAACAACATATCCATATTACATTTTGTGCGGTTATTTGGAATGGATGAGTGGTGGGGGAGCAGAACATAATTCCATTAATAACTGCATTCAGTGATACTTCTCAGTACACTACTGTTCAATACTCTACAGTTCTGCCCTCCTTTAACCTCTACCTGGGCCATGCAGCTACTACAGCATATACACACCTGTAAAGTATGTGCACCTGAAGTACTATGGGGCAAGGTATGACATACATAAGTATAGGGGACTCATACATGTCATACTTACTGGTACAAGTAACACTGTGTTCCCTGTCCTGCTTTTCTGTAAGTGTGCTTTTGACATACTTGTACTGTGATGTTATCTAGGTGAAGCTTTCTTGGCAACAGGGGAAACTATCCATGACAGCATGACACTTGAGAGGCCTGTATTGACTAGACTGCATAGTGTAGATGGCTAGCCTTCTTCTATTTGCAGGACTGAGGCTGCTCAACAGAACATTTGTACACATTTCATACATACATCCATCATACTGCTTCTGCAAACATTTCTTTACCTGTGGGGAAAATATCTGTCACAATAGATTAGTGTTTCTACCAGCATTCAAGCTTACAGCTGTAGAACTAGAAATGTTAGCAGTAGTCCCTGGATTCAAACCATGGTGTGTGTACAAAAGGGAACTACAGACGCAGTTTTTAATCACATTGAGCTACTTGAGCTACTGGGGAAGTAGCGTTTATTGTTTGGGTTATTTCTGTCTAGTACATACTTTTCTACACACTCTGTTTTTTTATCAAATGTCTTTTTATTTGTTTTCCATAATACCTACAACAAACATCAGCACAAAAATCTGTTGATGTTACTGTTTACACAATATGAGCAGATTATTAAAACTAGACATTTGGACACTTTACTAAAACAGACCAATTTAGAATCATCAACACACTCTGCTTTTGCAGTCTGCACCTCTTAGTGTCTCACACGTTCCTGTACATTCAGGACTACATACAGCTGCTATGCAAAGGTTAGCACAAGGCAATGCTGGCAGGAACACAGTACAAGACATTACTGAAGAAAATATTTACTTTTGCATTTTGCCAGTTATTTCAGATCCAAAATCTGAACTATCCAGATGAACAGTGCTATATCACTTCACCTCAGTTACTGCATGTTGCAGCAGTGACACAATTGTACTTTTCAGATACAAGACAAATGAAAGACAACAGTTTGTGGTAGTCAGCTTTATTATTTTTGACATAACAACACTTTCTATAACTCAGAAATCCACAGTTAGTATTATTGCATGATTTGGACAGGAGGACTGCTTCTCATTTGTAACTGTTACAGTAGCCCTGACACAGCAGTTTCTTAGCAGGTTTTTTCAGACAGCCTAATACATATCCTACTCTTCCTGTCCTCAGTTGTACCTTGTTTGTTACAAAACTTTGTATTACACAGCAGCTGGCACTACTGAGTTCTAACACTGGCAGCCTGACACATGCATTTATTCAGTACAGTTAGAGCACAATTATATATACAGACAGTACTACCTTTACTATTTCTGATTTATTACATCAGATATTACAAATATTTCTGTACTCACCAAACTCTCGGCACAGTCAGACCAGGCGTTGTGCATGGGCATCAATGTTCCAGCCCTCTCATCGGCAGCTGTATGGGTAAAGAACACACATTAAGCACACCCGTATGGTAACATATACAATTTTTAAATAATTATTTACAAATACACAGACTGGATACTTACAAACTTCTGGGACATCCTCTGCTCATGCCTCTTGAATCCACTGGGCCAAGAGCTCACCCCTCCAATGTTTTAATTCATCATAGCGATGACGCACCTGCTTATTAGTTCGGGGTATGGCAGTGGCACTGGTGAGATTGCATGCCAGATGATCTCAGGCCTCCACTTTGTACTAGGAGCCCTGGTACTGACCCTGTAGCAGTCTAGTTTCATGGTCTTTGATAAGGAGTCCAACCATGACCCTGGAGTCCTGGATGCCCCAGCGTTGCGCCCAGAAACAAACACCCTCTCCTACACCTGACATTGTTGCTGCCCTAATCAGACTTGAAGAGATATGGCTGTATTCCCACCTGTGCAGTTTAAATAAGGCCATTTTCCCCTCACTTTTCCATAACTGACCAATTTTCAAATATGCTAAGCTATGCTTAGCTCCGTGAAACTCCACTTAGCAAGGCTTAAAAAAGCTAAGCAAAGCTTACAGTTGCTAAGGATTGCTTATATTTTAATGCTTAAGCAATTCGTAGCTTGTTTCGGCAGAGCTGCGGCAGGCTTAACTTGTGCAAAGAATTAAAAAAAAATATAGAAAAAGTTTTTTACATTTCCCTAGCCCTACACTACCATATGTGAGGCATATGACTTACAAATATCATTCCAATTCATAAAAATTAATTTACAACTGCTTCCACACATAAGATAAATTAGTTAGAGTTGGGATTCGAACCATGCATGGCGGGCATGTTAAACCAGTGCTCTAGCCAGTGTGCTACATCAGCAGCAGGGATTTCTATTTTAGAATTTTATTTCACTCTCAAACAGCATTTAAGCTGGGCTGAGCAAAGTGTCATGGCATGCAAACCTGCTGCTCTGTGCTTAAACTTTTTTTTTATTGTAAAAACAAATATATAAAGAAATATTAAATTATTACATATATTTATCAGCAGGTTGCAGCCATGTGGGGTAGGGATCTAGCCATTCTGGGGACAGTCATGTACTGTGTGGGCTACTTCTTGGGGATTGTGTTTTTTTTTTCTTATTTCAGATCAGACTGGAGTCTCCGTGGACTATGATGTTTGCAGATGACATTGTGATCTGTAGTGAGAGTAGGGAACAGGTGGAGGAGACCCTGGAGAGATGGAGATATGCTCTAGAGAGAAGAGAAATGAATGTCAGCAGGACTAAGACAGAATATGTGTGTGTGAATGAGAGGGAGGATAGAGGAATGGTGAGGATGCAAGGAGTAGAGGTGGCGAAGGTGGATGAGTTTAAATACTTGGGATCAATAGTTCAGAGTAATGGTGAGTGTGAAAGAGAGGTGAAGAAGAGAGTACAGGCAGGATGGAGTGGGTAGAGAAGAGTGTCAGGAGTGATTTGTGACATACGAGTACCAGTAAGAGTAAAAGGGAAGGTCTACAAGAGGGTAGTGAGACTAGCTATATTATATGGGTTGGAGACAGTGGCACTGACAAAAAGGCAGGAGTTAGAGCTGGATGTGGCAGAGTTAAAGATGTTAAGATTTGCACTGGGTATGACGAGGATGGACAGGATAAGGAATAAGTATATTAGACAGTCAGCCCAGGTTGGAAGGTTTGGAGACAAAGCCAGAGAGGCAAGATTACATTGGTTTGGACATGTGCTGAGGAGGGATGCTGAGTACATTGGGAAAAAGATGCTAAGGATGAAGCTACCAGGTAACAGGAAAAGAGGAAGGCCTAAGATAAGGTTTATTGATGTGGTGAGAGAGGACATGCAGGTGGTTGGTGTAACAGAGCAAGATGCAGAGGACAGGAAGAAATGGAAACAGATGATCCACTGTGGTGATCCCTAACAGGAACAGCAGAAAGAAGAAGAAGTGTCCACAGACACTGACATGCTAGTTTTACATTTCAGTGTCCGCGGACACTGAAATAATGCATAATATTGGAGCCAGGCTCTAATGTTATTCTACTTCCTTGTTTGAAAGTGCCATAAAGCACTTTCCGAGTGGAGGGGGCATGTTTAAGTGTCCGTGCAGGACTTATACATGCCCCCTGCACTCGTACACAAATTGTGTAGGTGTAGGAATACAGCAAAGTACCCTCATTAATATGTAATGTGCGCTGCTAGTGTATTCCTACATGGAACAGTCCATGCAAGAATACACTGTTCTTGCACAGGCTGTTCATGAATCCCGGGGATTCAGTAAAGCTTACATGGAGTGTAAGAATAGTGCAGCCACTCCTGCATGGAATATGACCGCCGAGTGATCCAGTAAACAAGCCTGGGGATGTGCATGAGCTTGGCAATACTATTCCTGCATGGACACCACTGAATAATGCTAATTACCTCATCTGCTGGTGAAAACCATGCAGATTAGGTGAATTAGTGATTCAGTAAGCAGGCAGGCATCTGTGCAGGAATAGTGTTACCTGCAGAAATGTATTCGCCTACTATCAGAATACATTTCTGCAAAAATCAAAATGGAGGCATGACAGCTCAAATAAAAGCTTGTATTATAATCTTTAGGCATGCCAATGGCCAAATAAATGGACATTGACATGGAAAAGTGTTGCAAAATTATAAAAATAAAATGTTTTTTTTTTGGCCGATCTCAGACATTTAAGCATTGGGCAGCGGCATGCAAACGAGATTGTGATGAAAATATAAAAAAAAGTTGAAAAGGCAATTTTAAGTGAAATCTGCATTTTGCCATTATAGTCTATGGCATGCAGAATCAAAACAATACCAGGGAACAGTAGTTGCTAAGGGGAAAGGCTCAGGTGTAGTGCAGTAACTATGGATTAAGGCAGTGGGGTATGCTAATGAGGGAAATTTACTGAATTACAAAAAGATTCTAAGTGCCAAACTGCACCTAACCGTGTAAGTGCTATAAGGCAGTGGTGTAAGCAGGAGGAGCAGCAGACATGAAAAGGGGATGTGTCATGCTTGGTGTAAGCACACTGGAGCTCCACAGCTCCCAGATAAGCTTAGCTAAGCATAGCTAAGCATAGCTAAGCATGGGGGTGTGTCTGAGGCTGTATTGACTTATTCCATGAAATGAAGAGCATGTTCACATCCAGGGAGAGCCATTTCTCAGTGTTTACATTAGCTAAAAGGGTTTGCACAGTGTGCATCGGGTCTAAAACAAACAAACAAACAAAAAAAAAAAAAAACCCCGGAAATAGCAGGACTCTTTACATTTGGCCACCTGGTTTGCTTTGTGTGCCTCAGTGCTTAAAAGGGGCAGAAATGGGAAGGGGAAAAAGAAAAAAAAATGAAAATAGCAGAATAAAAGCAATAAAGCAAAAATAACATAGCTGGCAGGTGGAATGCATCATAGCCAGCCAATCATACAGGCAGCATCTGCAATACAACAGTATAAAACTATGGAAACACCTTACAGTCTGTTTTTTCCCACAAACTCTGCACCACTGGTGCACACATGCGGGGAAATTTTTACTGAAAAAATGTTAGGGGCTGCCATTGCTTTGATCCATCAGTATGTGCTAGAGGCTGAGGGCAGTCAGGAGGATAATGCTGACAACTGCCACAGGTCGAGGAGGAGGAGAAGAGTGTTCAGACCTAGGGTAACTAACCAGGAGCTGCATGATCTAGAGATAGTAGAGCACTACAGGTTGGACAGACATACTTCAGCAAATCATCAAGCTGTGCCAGCCTCAACTCAGACCCAGAGCCAACAGAGAACCCACCTCAGTGGATACCAAGGTATGTGTAGCCTTAAGAATACTAGCAACAGGTACTTTCCAAAGACCTAATGTGGATATCCCGGGTACGGGATATTTCGACCCCGGAAGGTTCGACCCCGGACAATTTGACCCCACTGAAATGGCAAAGCAAGAAAAAATAAGCCACAGATATTTTGACATAAAGAAAAAAATGTTATATACTGCTCATGCATCCACATAGTTACTGACAAAATGTCAAAGATTGCCTCAAAAAAAAACAAACAAAAAAAGTAGTAATGAGGATATATAACTGCTTTGCGAAATACAACCACGATCAGACAATAAAATTTTGGAGATGTGACAAAAGAACGTCCTATAACTATAAAATGAATATAAAATTGATATCATTTAATTTTAAAGAAATTATTTATAGTAGATAATAGATTAGTTAACATAACTAATAACTAATATAACAACAATAACATAACTGTAGATAGATTAGACTGTAAGGTGTGTATGTTTGTCTTTATGCTCTGCAATCAAGTCAGGTCCTCTGCAGCACTACACACTATCAATGTTGCTGGAAATCAAGAGTGTCTGCATTTACTCATACATCCATATCCACTTTCCTGAGGTTCTGATGTGCTTTGATGGTAGACGGTGAGAAATGATGAAAATTGCATGTTGCTGCTTGAGCTTTGGTGGTAGTATAAGTATTCAAGATGAAGAAGGCATATTAACCTGAATAAAAATTGATTTCATTTAATTTTAAAGAAATTATTTATAGTAGATAATAGATTAGTTAACATAACATAATATGAAATAAAAAATATATATTTAATTGATGGAAAACATGTTATAAAGTAACAGTAGTTAAAACATAACACTAGTTATTATATGTCAAAGATTTAAATGTTATATTTATATATTTATACTAACCAATGTAATAATTAAATAAATTAAAATATTATTAAAAAATATATTTACAATGAAAAATGAACAGTGTTATTATTGAATAATTGATTAATTGATAACTTAATGATAAAGTACATAAAAGAATATATTTGGGGTCAAATAGTCTGGGTTCATATAGTCCAGGGTCGAACTGTCCACTAAAAAAATCACAGACACACACACACACACACACACACACACACACACACACACACACACATATATATATATATATATATATATATATATATATGTATATATAATTGTAAAGAAATGCATTGGGGTCGAACCGTCTGGGGGTGAACAGTCCGGGGTCGAATAGTCCTGCTTCCTATCATGGGGGTCTGACAGGCATCCGCATCCAGGGTACTCCACCAGTTCCTGGATGCCATGTTACCACAGGCCGGTGAGCATATTTACTTCCTCAACACCCATGAGGGGAGGACTAGCAATATGCATTTCTTCCACCGTGTAGCAGAATACCCAGAGGTACTGAGTGCGATAGACTGCATGCACATCCACATCAAAGCAACACCTGGTGAACAGGGTATGGTCTAAATAAACCGCAAGGGCTTCCGTTCCATCATGTGCCAGGTTGTGTGCAATGCCCATGGCTGGCAGCTCTGGAAGCTATCATGACTCCCACATCTGGCATTTGTCACAGCTGTACCAGGCATTTGCTAGTGGGGAGACCTTGTATGGCCATCTGGGGGGGATGCTGGCTATGCACTGGAGCCATTGATGATGACACCCATCATAAATGCACACACACCCACTCAAGAATGCCATAATGAGGCACAAGCACAAACCAGGATCATTACAGAGTGTGTGTTTGGGATGCTCAAGTCATGGTTCTGCTGCCTTGACATATCTGGTGGAGCTTTGCAATACTCTCCAGCCACATGTGCACACATATTCATAGTATGTGCCATGCTACACAATATGATCCTGCGAAAACAGCTGCAGCAGGAAATGCATGGGGAAGGGCCACACAGCCCCCACCATTACCAAGGTCCTTACAGGTACAGAGGGACTCAGAGGAGGAGGCCCCTGAGCCTGCTTCTGTAGGCAGATGGAGGCATGAGCCTTGGCAAAGAGGCAATGCATAGCACACACACTGACACTGTAGGGACCCAGGGACTGACACCTCTCTGACTTGCACAAACAGTAAAATGGATGACACACACATCACATTACCTGTAACTTACCATGTATAGGCAGTGTACTGTGTGCATTCAACATAGGCAGCTCTCAAGCACCATCCTCATAACTGCTGCAGGCACAAGGTACGTCAGTCTTCTTAACAATAAATGAATGGATTAGTATGTTTTGGTAGCATGTCTATGGAAATGCTGCATGCATGCAACAGAATGGGATAGCCTACTGGGATAGCAGCAGACAACTGACAGCTATGTGGGACACCAGGAAATGTCTACACAATACTGGCTTCCCCACACTATGCAGTATCATTTAAGGTGACAAATCCCACTGCAGTATATGTGGGGGGAAATCTAAGGGGGAATCATAGGTCACATGCACGGATGTCACTGTGTGGATCCCATACTCACTCCCAGACTCACACAGCAAGTCAGCCATAGAAAACCATAAAGGAATGTCTGGCAAAGGCACACAAATGGCGACAATGATGGAATACCCCCTACAGACTTACACAGTGATATCACAGCAGGCCTTGCAGTTCAGTAAGACTCTCAGAAGGGTAAGAAGTCTGAAATTCAATTGTATGGCATTACAATCTAACCTGTGGTCTCTAGCGATATATCTCTATTCTCCAAGACAGGGCACAATGCTATGCTAAATGGAACTAAAAATATAAAGCTGATATCAGCAAAGTCTGTGCAAATGTGTACTGTTGACAGGCGTGCCCACCCACACCCATATTCACATAGAAATGCAGTAACATGCAAGTTTGTAGAGTAATAGCAACAGAGTACACATTGCCAGGGCTGTCCCAATCAAGATGATAACTTGTTGTATGTCCACAATATGCAGGGGTCAATGAGCTATACATATGTGTGGGGAATACTTCTCAGGATGTGGCCAGCAACTTTGCATGACTGTTGTGTCCAACTGGCCTAGGTGCAGTACTGTGGTAGACAGGGCCATGTTCCACGAAATGCAGTGCCAACTGTTTTGCATGTCAGCTACACATACAGTGGGAGTTGTACACACTGTCCAGATGTCAATATCCATTACTGCTGGAGGTCATGCACAGGGGGCCACACATATGAACAGTACACAGGTTGGAGTAACCTACATAGTGCCTACCATACCTCACAACTGTACAGACCTTTTGCAGAATGTACACAGGATTGCATCATATCTTTGGTGTCTTCATTCTAAAATAGTGGTTGCCTGACAAATCATTGGCAAACCACGAAAGTCTAAAGTCAGAAAATATTGATGTATTTTAGTGTCTCAGACTTCATACCCCATAGAAAAATGCATGCTAATGTAAAATCTGTTATTGTACCACCCTTCCAGGTTTGTAAGGCCAATAGTTACAATGGTCTGTATATTTAGGCCTTTGTCACCCAATGACTCATGGCTCTGTCCAGATGTCTGGCTGACATATGTAGAGAGTTTTGGTGCCTAGTAGCACAGCAGTGTGTTCTGCCACTTAAAAGTGTCACCCCAGGGGGTTCCACTGCCTGCAGCCTGGAAACAAATGAGTGACAGAATGGTCTTCCTAGCCACAAATGGCCTGCAACAGTCTCACATGGCCTACAAACCTCTGGCAAAGGCCCATGCCTCACCCATAGTGCCTTTGTAGGGAATGTCATGGGGTCCATACTACCAACATAACATAGTCAACAAAATCCAAATGTAAGACCATGCCTCTAAATGCTATTAGCACACCTCTCACCTCATAGAGGAAGAAATCTGGACAAATCCATACCTAATGATGTGATAAAGGCCCAACTATAGGGACACATTTGAAATATTGCTCTCATAATCTTAGACAGTTGATAGAATAACAGAGGGGGGTGTAGTAGCATGGGTGTCATGAAGGGTGTGAAGTTTGAAACTCTAATGTTCTGTCAGTATTCCCTGACTGCAACCCTGACTGATTTGCAACAAATGTGCTAGAAAACCACAATATTAAGGGAAACCGACCAGATATATAAGGCATGCATCTGGATAATCTGTGAGAATCTATACAGTTGACAGGTATGGACACACCATGATATGATCTGTCAGGTAAGAAGAATACTGCACAACCAGAAGATCCCCAGCCAGCATATCACCAAGGTGCTGGACCTTTTACACAGCTTCATCAGTCACTCAGGTGTAGCCACACCTCCCAACTGGCCGGATTGTGCAAGAATGTCTAGCATTTACCTCATAATATAGGTCTGTGCATCATCCATCTTGTATTTCTCTGGTAAATAACTGTGATGATCTGATTATATCTGTCAGTAAGTAATGACACAATACAGTACAGTTTGAAACATTACATATGTCAGAAAATGTCTGCTAAAACAAACCGTCACTCAAGCAAGTCATACATACATTGATAACAGCAATAGTTATAGTACCCCCTATGTTTAGCTCATTGTTTCCCCATACTGGCAGCCTATCTCCAGATATCTTGCACAAACATGTTGCAAGGTATGGCTGTAGCACACAACAGAGTACAACTATCTCTGGAATGGATTTCCACACTTACTATAGAAGGTCATACTGAGCATGCTCTTACACTTAGAGAAGTGAAGCCCATGTCTGAAACCACATCAGACTATATATATATATATATATATATATATATATATATATATATATATATATAGTGTGCAAATGTCTTTGCATGCACAAAGTTATGTAAACATAATTGTCTCCACACACACCCACCAGACAGGATCACCCACAGCCAGCTGTAGGTGGCATATATGTGGTATATCTGCATCTGTTGTGTGTGATACACACACACACACACACACACACACACACACACACACACACACACATATATATATATATATATATATATATATATATATATATATAGGCAATATATTACAATATGTCAAGCATACACACACATAGACATGGGGAAGAGAGGGACAGTCAGTGATAGAGTGAGACACACAGAGACACACACACAGACAGTGAGTCATACACAGGGATACCCTGAATGGTATGGAGTGATGTCCTGCTGCAGACAGTTACATACCAGTTGTAAACACTGGCATGTGCCAGCATGAAGATGAGATTCATTTTCTGATGGCACTGAGGTGGGGTTGGAATATCTCATCATCTACTTTTGTGTGTGTGTGTGTGTATGTGTGTGTGTGTGTGTGTGTGTGTGTGTGTGTGTGTGTGTGTGTGTGTGTGTGTGTGTGTGTGTGTGTGTGCAGGAATAAGTGTTTTAGTCCATTCCCACCCAGTACGCATCCTATTGCCGTACTTCACAAGATCTGCTGATGTCATTCACAGTACTGTTGGACTGGCCTCTGCCCTATAAACTCTGTGGTGTGTGTAATAACTGCATGTGTGATAACTCTGTGACACTATAGTACAAATAACTAGTTAGGTAGGGGTTCTAATCTCAGTCCTGGCAAATGTAAAGATGTTTGTGTTTGTAGGTTAAAGATTTTTAGCCTGTTCACACCCAGTACACTTCCCACTGCCCCACTGTAGCAGTCCTGCTGATGTCAGTCACCTTAGAAGTACCTTTAGGCAGCCATCAGCCCTGTAAGCTCTGTAGCATGTGCGATAATTGCATAATACTATATTACAAATAACTAGTTAGGTAGGAGTTCTTGTCTCAGTTCCGGCAAATGTGTGTGTGTGTGTGTGTGTGTGTGTGTGTGTGTGTGTGTGTGTGTGTAAGTGTTTATATGTGTAGGTTAAAGTATTTTGTGGCCTCTCTCACTTATTACATCACCCATTGCCATACTTTACAAGGGCTGGTGATGTTCCTCACCTTGGAAGTACCTTGGGACAGCCTTCATCCTATCAGCTATGTGGCACATGTGATAAATGCATAACACTGTAGTAGCAGTAACTAGCTAGGTAGGGGTCCTAATCTCAGTCCCGGCAAATGTGTGTGAGTGTGTGTGTGTGTGTGTGTGTGTGTGTGTGTGTGTGTGTGTGTGTGTGTGTGTGTGTGTGTGTGAACCATATCCATTGGGGAGGGTTTTGCGATTTTTTTGCTATTGCCCGCACAGTACACGTCCCAATGTCAACATTACAAGGCCCACTGTTGTCATCCACTGTAGAGGTAGCTGTAGACACTCTGCAGCCCTATAAGTTCTGTGCCTTGTGCAATAATTATGTAACAGTATGGAATAAATAACAAGATAGGCAGGTCTTCTAATCCTTGGATACCATTCCACACTCAGGAATCATGGACAAACACACTCAGCTAGGCATCAACCTCTATATCATTAGGTGGCTTGCAAACTGGCTCACAGATAGAACCCACAGTGTGAAAGCAGCCGACTCCATGTCAAGCTGCCAACCAGTCATGAGTGGAGTCTCACAGGGTTTGGTCTTGGGTCCTCTTGTGTTCGGGATCTACAACTCTGAAGTCCAACACAGCGCAAGGGGACTGAGGCTGATAATGTTCACAGTTGACTACAAGGTGGGTGTTATTATTACCTCCCCACATGATGTTGACATCCTGCACAAAGGCCTCACTGAGACCTATGATTGGTGTCAGAACCCTGGACTTTAGCTCAATGCCAAAAAATGTGCTGCCATCCCCTTTGGGAGCAAAATGATTCCCATGAATTACTACATTGATGGTAGTCCACTGAACACTGACGTTGTTATAAGAGAACTGGGAATACAGGTTGACAGTGAGCTCTCTGTTGACCACCACAGTGCCACTGTGTTTAGAAAGTCCTATGTGTCACTTCTCCTGACTAAGGGTGTTGTATCTAGGAAGTAAGAGATCATTGTCTTCCTGTACTCTCCACTCATTAAGCCAATCAATGAGATCAATGGTCCATTTGGCATGTACCCCACTGGACATGAGCAACAACTGCAGAGGCTGCAAAAGTACCTCACAAGGAGGATCCTAGGCCTTAAACACTTGCCATATATCGACAGACTCCAATAACTCCAACTATTCTCTGTCTCATATTGGCTGCTTAGAGGCGATCTCTGCCTGAGACAGCCATGTCTGACCCAACTCTTTCAGGAATGCTACATCTGAAGAGACAAATCCGTCCACACCAAATGCCCAAGAGATCTCAACCCCATTTCCATAATCAACAGAACATGCTGGAGGGACAGGTTCACAACCCAGAGACTGCCCATGCTATGGAATAAACTTCACATACATGTCAAGTAGGGCAACTCACTGGCCCTCTTCAAGAGAAATCTGGATCAGTGGATGGGGAATAGAAATTCCACCCTGGAGATCACTCCGGTGGCTATACTCATTAGACCCACTGGAGACTATCGTTAGGTGGCATGATGCCAGGGTATTCCCATGGGCTAGGCTTGTAAAGACTCCATGGCCCTTCACCTAGTACACACATATGAAGCTATGAACCTATGGATCTCAGTACTGGCAAATGTGTGTGTGTGCATTAGTGCGTATAAAAGTGTTTTAGAGTGTGTAAACATGTTGGTGAAAGTAGTTTGAAGCCCTTCTCACCCATTACACCTACCATTGCCATACCTTATAAGGGCTGGTGATGTTATTCACTGTATAGGTACCTGGGACACTCTTCACTCTGTAAGTTCCGTGGTGCATGTGGTAACTGTATAACACTATAGTACCAATGACTATATATGCAGGGGGTTCTAATCTAAGTATTGACAAATGTGTGTGTGTGTGTGTAAGTGTTTGTAAGTGTGTATATTTGTAGGATACAGCATTTTGAGGCCTCACACTCCCAGTACACTTCCCATTGCCATACAATATAAGGGCTGGTGATGTTGTTCACCTTACAAGAACTGTGGGACACTCTTTACACTATAAGCTCTGTGGTGCATATGATAAATGGATAACACTGTATTAGCAATAACTAGATAGGTAGGGGTTCTAATCTCAGTCCTGGCAAATGTGTGCATGTGTGTGTGGGAACAGTATCCTGTATGCGTGTTTGAGTGAGAACTATATCCATTGGGTGGCATTGGTTTACAATTTTAGGCCATGGTACTCCCAGTACACATACCAAGGTCCACTTTACAAAGGCCACTGTTCACATTCACCATAGAGGTATTTGTGGATACTCTTCAGCCCTATACACCTCATGCCACATGCGACAGTTTTGTAACAGTATGGAATAAATAACATGGTAGCAGGGCTGCTAATGTCTGTACTGGCAACTGTGTGGGCATTGGTGTGTATAGCAGTGTTTGTGTGTGTGTAGACTCATAGGTGACAGTCTAATGAGTCCTCCATGCCCATTACACACCCCATTGCCATGCCTCACAAGGGCACATGATGTTATTCACTTTACAGGTACCTGAGAACAGTCATCACACTATTAGTTCCATGCCACCTGTGATAACTGCATAACACTGTAGTACCACTAACTAGATGGGTAGGTGTTCCAAGCACAACACTGGCAATTGTGATCCTGTGCATGAGTGTGTGTGTGTGTGTGTGTGTGTGTGTGTGTGTGTGTGTGTGTGTGTGTGTGTGTGTGTGTGTGTGTGTGTGTGTGTGTGTGACTGTGTGTGTGGGAACAGTATTCTCTGTGTGTTTAGTCTACACAATATCATCTGGGGGGTGTGGGTTTTACCAATCTGAGGTGTGTTCCACCCACTACACTTACCATTCTCCACTTCACAAGGCCTGCTGATGTCAATCACAATGGACTTACCTGTATACACCCCTCAGCCCAATAAACTCTGTGGCACATGCAATAACTGTTACACAAAACTGGTAAAAATGTGTATGTATCTTGCTGAACCTTGCCTCTGACATGATTGATGTGTTACCACTCTGCCATAACCCTCATTGCCAAATTCTTCAGGGCTACCTCCTGCTGATGAACAGACATCTAGAACACAAACAGAATACATCATGTGAGACTACATTCAGTCAGCATTACTAACACCAATAATGAATCATGCCTGAAAATATACACACATTCTGAAGTGTACCCATTACAGTTGCAAGCTGACAGCACCTTACACAGCATTACATAACTAAACTGCAAGGACAGATGCAGTACTGCCTCCCAATGGTGACTGCTGTCTGCTGGATCCGTGCCCCTGATGGGACTGGTCAGGACCACGTGCCCCTGGCCTGCTCCATTGTGTTGGGGATAGCACCCCCCTTCAGTAGTGCTGGTGATACTGCCACTATGGAAGTGTGAATGTGCATGGCCCCATAGACTTTCAGCTGATGTTGGTGCTGGCCTACAGCCACGTGGCTAAAGCCCATCTCCCAACCCATGCTCTAGCACAGACATGCTATGGTCAAGGATTGATAAAGTCTCACCCCACCGTCTATTCATGACCTCAGTATTTTGATGTGTGGCCTCAAGAAGGTCATGTATATCGCCACGTAAGCCAGGAAGAGTTGCATCCAAGACCCTGAGTATTTGTCTGGTGTTGCACTCACTACATGCCTGTGCATCCATGACAGCCTGAAACATGTGTCTGGTGACACCTGCTGTGGCATTTGTGACAGCAGCTTGATGGGCAGCAGTCTTCCTTCGAGCACCCCTGTCCATCCGCCTGTGTGGGACCTTGCCTGCATTCTGCCTATGACTAGTGGCTACACTCACACTTTCCATTGTCACCACACTAGCCTGTTCCATGCCACCACCTGCCAACTGTTCATTATCTGTGGCTGCTGGTGATGGGGTATGTGTGGCCATTGTGACTGTGTATGGGGGTATTGTGGATGCCTGTGGGATGCCAAACAATGGCACAGATTCATCCCCTGACAACCCCATCTGTGCCCCACTATGACCACCATCATTGTCAGAGTCTGCAGAGACACTGACATCAGATTCTGAGTGGGAGGGACCACAACCACCATGTTCACCTGTGAGGGGAAGACAACGTATGTAAATTAATACCTGCCCTATACAGTTTGCTGGTACACACACACACACACACACACACACACACACACACACACACACACACACATACACACACAGGTACATACAGGTGATGTGGCACAAAGGCATTACACAGACCTCACAATAACAAACTGGTGACATTCACGACACAGTCAGAACACAACATACACACTCTGGATAGGCCCTCAACATCATGTAGTGCAGCAATTTCCTCTTAATGTCACTACTAATATACACTTCTGGGATATGTGAGTAGTGTTAGTAGGTGATGGGCCTTCACCTAGCACACACTGCAGCCATGTACACATTATTGCTGTTCACCTGTATAACACAGTGCCAACTCCTACAGAACATACCTCTCAACTGTACAGAGTTTCACTGAATGTCTAGATGTGCGGCTCATATATTTGGTCTGTTCCTCATAAATCCTGTGTTTGACACATTACTGGAGTGATCTGAGGATTGAAATCACTAATGAATGACATGGTTTGAGTTTTGCACTTCAACACCTGTAGTACATGTATGTTAAAACAAAACCGGTTGCACTAACAACCTGCTAAGCTTACAGTGGATATAATAAGTGTACACACCCCTGTCAACTTGCCAGGTTTTTTCTGATATATAACATGAGACCACATAAATCATGTCATAATGTTTCCCACCTATAATGTGACCTATAACCTGCGAAATCCAATTGAAGAACAAACAGATCAGTTAGGAGTAACATATAGAAGGTGAACTATGTACAATAGGCTGGTTGCATGAATGTACACACCCTTAAACTAATACTTTTTTTAAAGCACCTTTTGATTTAATAACAGCAGTCGGTCCTCTTGGGAAGGTGTCTATCAGCATGGCACATCTCAACTTTGCAATATTTGCACACCCCCTTACAAAAGCCCTCCAACTCTATCAGATTGTGAGGGCATCTCTTGTGCACAGATTTTCTGTTGGATGTAGGTGTGGACTGTGGCTGGGTCATTCCAAAATGTTGATTGTCTTATGGCAAAGGCATTGTTTTATGTGGATGTTTGGTTTGGGTCATTGTCATGTGGAAAGGTGTAATTCCTCTTCATCTACAGCTTTCTAGCAGACACATGAAGATTTTGGGCCAAAAGAGACTGGTATTTGGAACTGTTCATAATCCCCTCCACCTTGCCTAAAGGCCCACTTCCAGCTTATGAACAGTAATCCCAAAGCGGGACACTGCCATCACCATTCTTCGCCATGGGGATGGTGTTCAGTTGGCGATGCACAGTGTTGTTATTGTGCCAAACAAGCCTTTTGGAATTGTGGCCAAGAAGTGTAACCTTGGTCTCATTACACAATAACACATTTTCCCACATGGTTTTGGGAGACCTGATGTATTGTTCTAGGGAATTTCGCCAGACCTGGATGTTGTTCTGTGTGAGAAAAGGCTTCCATCTTCCAACCCTACCCCATAGGCCAGACGTGGAGAATATGGAGATTATTGTCACATGTAGTACACAACCAGTACTTGCCAGAGATTCCTGCAACTCCTTTAGTGTTGCTGTAGGTCTCCTGGCAGCCTCCCTAACCAGTTCGGGCTTGTCTCTTCAACACATTTGGAAGGATGTCCTCTTCTTTGCAATATCACTATTGCCCCGTATTTTCACCACCTTTTGATGACTGTCTGTACTGTGTTCCGTGACATATGCAATGCTGTGAAAATGTTTTTGTACCTTTCTCTGGGCTGATACCTTTCAAAAATGAGATCCCTTTGCTGCTTCTTAAGCTCTATGCCAACCATGCCTGTTGCTGTAGCAGGCAACTGAGTAAATGTCAGGTAAATCCTGGTAGGACAGCTGACCATTATTTGCTGTTAATCAAAGAGTTTCTGTAATTGATGGCAGGTGTGTACTCAAGAGGAAATAATGCTGTAATTATACTGAAAGCTGTTTCAACACAGTATTAGCTTCAGCCTGTGCACACTTATGCATCTAGCTCCTTGTACATTTTTCCTTTGTCATAAGTGTTCCCCTAACAGATGTTTGTTTTGCAATTGAGTTGTACAGGTTTAGGTCACATGAAAGGTTGGAAGAGTTCAGAAATGTTTTGTTGTGCTCTCATTTTTGTATATTACAAATAAATGGCATTTTAACAGGTGGGTGTGTGTGTGCACCATTTATATGCACTGTATAACATTCACTTATAAAATATGTCCCTAGTTTTGGGCCTTTGTCCCCTCATTTTGTCAGACTTTGTCCAGATTTCTTGCAACAACAGGTTGTGAGGAATGCTACAGATGTGTTACATTTCCTGCAAAAAGACCCCTGTGATGACCACTGTGATGCAATGCAGTTAACCCCACCACAAGTGAACATGCAGATATCACAATATGGTTCAGAGTAACAGTTGTGTGCATGGTAAAATGCATGACCTTAACTTGCCTGGGGTACTGGTGAGCCAAAACAGGACAATCCCATACTCACCGACTTCAGGCTGCTGTCCCACATCCAGACCAGAGGTACCAACGTAGTTGTGGGGGAGAGGTATTGTCAGCAGACTCACATTTGGCATTGGTACAAGATGAATGGTACTTTCCTGCACATGTTCAGTACAAGCTCTGATAGTACACAATTTGCTGTCCTTCACCATAGATGTGCACATGTGTGGATTACTAAACCCCACCCACAAATGCAGCTTGACCTCACATATGCATCTAAATAGTCTGCAGAAGCCAGTATGACTGTGACATGATTCAATTGATGTGCACTGTGGCCTTACCTGGATGCTCCTTGCCTATTGCCTGGGTGCCACCCACCTCCACAACTTGTGTTTCTTGTGTTGGCTGGTGTGTGGGGGCTACCCCAAGGTTGACAAGGAGCTCCTTTGTTGCCATAAGTGGGGCCAGTGTGTTAGGACCCTCACCTGTAGTGTTACAGTCCCTGGCCATGGCAGCAGTCCTTTGCCTGGCACGATGTATCAGGTCAGTTGCACGATGCCTGACCTGATTGTATGTGCGGCCATGGTGGTCAATGTTGTTAACTCTGTGGACCAGCTCATCCCACAGGGCAGTCTGCTCCCACAGATCCTGTTGCCTATGGCCAAACATCACCCCATGGTGCTGGATGATAAGGTTAATAATAGCCTCATTTTCAGCTGCAGAGTACTGTGGCTGACAGACACATGGCATGTCACATAGAAGACATAAACAGGGGAACACATTCCAGGACCTCATATGTTGGTCAATGTTCTTTACAGAACCTAAACATCAAACATTTTTATCCTTAACCACCACGTAAAACCACATTATACCCCTATCATCTATCAGCACAGTATGAGCTTGCATTGCATTCCCGTTCCTGATATGTCATGTTCCTCCCATTGAGAGCCAGTAATTTGCATACTCCAACATTCATCTTTCACCTTTGTGTAGAAGGATGCCAGTGGCCATCTTCCTTCCAGATGGGATTCAATGGTGCTCAGGCTTTGCTTGAATACAGTGTGTAATGGAGCTGGGAGCGTACGCCTGAGTTCATGTAGGATGCAGACAGGGATGTTATCAGGTCCCATGGAGACTTATTTTGCTGCCTTTGAGTAGGCATTATGTACCTGCTTCCTGATGATGAGGGGAGGGGTGTGGGTGCTGTGCATATACACCTATACTGATGGTGGGACAGGGGGATGATGTTTTCCCTTAACCTGTCTGCAGTGGGATGGCTATAGCTATGCTATGTGTGTATGTGGTGTGATTGCCCACCAGTACAGGGTGGGTTGAGTTGTTGCCTCTGAGATGGAAGACATATGTGAAGACAGCCTTGTGACTGGCCTTGGTGGATGTGTCCAATTTGTACTCATAGTTAGCCTTACAGTGACACACCTGTGACCTTATATGCTTGTTCAGACAAAGGCTGACTTGCTTCCAAGTTGGTGCCTGCTCCTAATTGTCCTTGTACATCCAATATAGTGACCAATTACATGGTTTGTGTATTGCTGCTGTCCACCAAAGGGAACTACTCCACCTTGGTGGGGGCAGGTTTTACAAGTCAGGTATTGCTGAGTCCATACAGCTATGTAGATGTTTATATAGCTGTTTGTAGTAGGCATGGGCATAAGGTCTTGACACAGTTGGACACCTGTCCAATTGCAACTGGATAATCATGCTTATTCTAGTACCCATGTCTGTGTCAGGGCATTGCAACAACCAGTAGCTGTGGAAATCTGTGTCTGCTGGATGCACTGAAACTAAGATTACACATGTACAACATGTATAACTTATTTCCCCTGACATTTTGCATATCATGTCTGTTGTTTTGAGGCTTCCAGCTATACCTACTCATACATACATGTGCACAGGTAATACCTGATATACATTTCTGTTCATTGTCAGTATGGCACACTGTATTTACACTCTTCCTGTCCAGTCATACCTCTCAACCTGTTAGAGCAGGGAATCTGGAGGACGGTGCACATAAATGGGGGGCAATGGGCCAAAGTTATTGACATTTTGTTAATATTGCTGTAACACACTTAAATCAGTTGATAGCACAGTGGTATTTGCATACACAGAATTACACTGGAGGATATCTGACACTCATGTATGCTATTATGTTCTAATGTCAGTCTTCACAGATTTGCCAATGATTTGTGGGACATAACCCAACTCTTATGAGTAACTACAAATGCGAGGCACACATATGGTTAGTATGCTTAACACTGGACAGTTGAATAGTATGACCTCAGTATATCACATGCATTTCAACACACTGTCTGCGACAGTAGTTTACTATGCACATACCCTGCATAGGTCTCTCAGATTTGTGAGACAAATATGTTTATCATAGCTGTATTCAGAAGTAACATATGGATATCTATGACATCCCAGTAGCTGGCCTAGCAGTGTCACAGTCAGTATTGTCTAGCAGAAACTCCAGTAGTAGTCATATGTGAGCCATCCTTTCCTGGGATGACTCAGGGCCATGAGGTGAGACCTATGTCACTGCAGACAGACCCAGATTCTATGGCCATAGATGCTGATCAGCAATATATCAGTACAGCAAGTCTTGTTGAGACATATTTGTTAAACTTCCTATTTCCCATTATTACATACCCCTACTGCATCCCATTACATGTTTACTTGTTTGACATACCTTTTTTCCAAGTATATTTTCCAAGTCTTTTTATTTTATTTATGGACTGTGTGTCTGTCTGTCTCTCTCTCTCTCAGATGTAAGGTATACATCGGTTTTGCATAGGCAGCAGCTTGCCTTTTGTAGGTCATGCTCATGAGCAGCTGATTGCCTGTGCACCAATTGGTGTCCCCTACTTGCTGATTGCATGCAGAACAGCTGTACTGATATTCCTATAGCCAATGGCATTGCAACACACTCCTATAATTGAGTACTTCATGTGGGCATTGCCCCTTTTCCTTGCTTGTGAGGAGGATTTCATGGAGGTGTGTGAACAACGGCATCACAGGGGGTAGTTGGAAATACCTCTTACAACTTAAACTGTGGTGACAGCCCAACAAAATTGGGGAGAAAGTTCCAGACTTAGGGACCGAATGTAAGTATTGCTGTTATACATTTGGATACATGTTAGTTTAACAGGGTTTGTGTGGACATGGATATTCTGCATGGGTCTCAGTCTGACAGTGTTATGTGGTTGACATAACTCTCAACTGTAGGGTTATCCGCAGAATGGCCAGAGGTTGGACTCTTATGTTTGATCTGCTCCTCCGACAGTTGTTGTCCTTGGCAAATCAGTAGCATACCCTGGGTATTGCAGTCAGTAAATGTTCATTTCTAATTTGTGTTTCTGGCTTCATATCCCTCAGTTAAGGTATGTTACAACAAACCCTGTAACACCAGCAACCTTCTCAGTTTATAACAGCAATATTTCAATTATGCCCCTATGTTTGGGTCTCTGTCCACCAATTATGTCAGACTTTGTCCAGATGTCATGCAGTAAGAGGTTGATAGATATGGTATATCATTATTTAGTGCCTTCCTTCTTGATATCATCCCAGTGATGTAGCAGAATGCCAGACATGTTATGAGGAAGGGGCCATATATATGAAAACACAGCCTGGAAATTCTGTGGGAATCTGTACAGTTGGGGGGTCTGTGTATGTGTAGTAATTGTTAACAGACTGTCAGGATTGTGTAGCAGTGTAGTGTGTACATGTTTGTTGTGCTGCGTAGGGAGGGGGATACATTTAAGTGTCATGGCTCCTTTTCTATCTGACTGTGCATTTTGCTACAGTTTCTCCTGGTCTATCAGATGTATATGATTGTAGGGGCAGACTGGGACATGTTCCATACTACCGCAGGAGTCAGACTACACTGTGTGACTTGAGGCAGTATATGTAGGGATACTGTGTCAGTGTCAAACATGATATTTATGTTCAAACAGTCATTATACTCTGCTCTTCATTTGGCTTACCATTATGGCACTGTGACTCTGTTGAAATTGGTTGTGGGTATGCAGGCTCACACCAGTGACTGTTCTTCACTACTGTTACATCCCTGTAGTGGGTGATATATTTGCAAATGCATATGTAATTCACCATAGCTGACTTGGGGTAGTGTTGTGTCAGTCTGACTATAGTTTGGATGGTGCTTGGAGACATGCTAAGCAGCTCAGTGCACTTTCCCTACTGTCATGTTATGTCCAGATATTCATAGGATGTCCAGTTGTCTGGCTCATATCTTTTGCCTGGTCCCCATATGTCTGAGAAATCAGTGGGATGGCATGAGGATTTCAGGCACTTACTACTGAGAAGCAATTGGGTACATTGCTGTGGATAAATCTACTATTAGAGGTGGGTTCTTCTACTTTGATTGAGTGGCTACTATCATTGGGACAGTTAGCTACCCATCTGGTAACCTACAGTTTGGTGCCTAGCTGTGTAGGCTTACGTATCCTGTTCACTTGGTGATTAATGTAAGAGGATTGGGCTAGGTGAAGGTAGGCATTGTTCACCATCTTCCCCTCATCCCTGTGTTTGTTGACCACTGCAGAGAGGTCAATCAGGATTCACAGGCCTGATCTCCCTTTGACAATACCATGGTGTGTGGCCCAGGCATTTTGATGTTGCTGATGACCCTGTTCTTAATGTCCTCAATATCACCTCCCATGCCCTTGCAGAGCAGGCTAGTTAAACTGATGTGCATCATATTGGCTGGGTTGGTGGATTGCTCCACCTTAGTGTATAGGGATGACAGTGGCTGTCCTCTGTGCAGGTGGGATGACACCAGTGCTCAGGCTGTGGTTGACTACAGTGCAGAATGGATCTGAAAGCCCCTGCTTGTGTTCATGTGGGATGCAGCTAGGGATGTTATCATGACTATGGAGACCTCTGTTTGTTGCATTTGAGAGGGCATTACAGACCTGCTTCCTGATGATGAACGGAGAGGGGCAGGTGCTGTGCATGCACATGTATACCACTGGTGGGACACGGGGTGGTGGTTATACTTCACCTGTCTGCAGCTGGTTGCCTATATATATGCCATATGTGCATGTGGTGTTATTGACAACCACTACAGAGCAGATTTGTGTGTTTCCTCTCGAATTGAAGACACATGTTTGGAAGGCCTAGTGATTTGCCTTGGTGGATGTGTCCGATGTGCATTCAAAGACAGGCTTAGGGTACATCACCTGTGCCATTATTAGCTTGTACAGGCCAATGAGACATTGCTTCCGATGAGGCACCTTTTCCTTCTTTGCCCATCCAGCAATTATTTCCACCTATTATGCTATTTGTGTATTGCAGCCATCCACTACATGTGTTTACCCTACCTTGAAGGGGATGATGTCCTGTTATGTACTGTTGAGTCCATACAACTATGTGGGTGCCCACATAGTATTGTGGTGTAGACCAGGGCACTGCTGCTAGTTCCAACAAATGGGACATTGGCTGTACAGTTACTCCTACCTACTCTGAGGGGATTTATAGTCATTTGTGTACAGTTCATTCTGTTTGACGCTGTAAAGGGGGGTGTAAGGGAGATGGTGACCTGAACAGTGATGGCTATGTGGTCAGATATTACCAAGGAGGATGGTACTGTATGAGTGCTACAGTGGCTACTCATGTTGGTTAAGTCCAGGTACATAAGATTCCCACCTGCCATAGGAGTGTTGTCCCACTGATCCACTGCATTGTCATTGACAAAGCCAAGGAATCTATATGCATTCTTGTTCTGGTGGCATAGGTCAGGCACACTATGGTTGGGTATTTGAAGTTACCCAGGAGCAAGGTAGACGATTGACTCCTGACATATTCCAGTGGGTCCCAATAGGTATGGTGGGTGTCTATAGTCATGTTTGGAGGCCTGTAGCTAGCTATGAATTCAGTAGGTGTTTTGTCAACTGTTAACTGCACTTGGGAGGTCACCCATGTGACATACTGTTTGTCCAGCCTGGAGTGTGTATGTGTATGCTAATGTTCAACACTCCACATCCTGTGGCTTTGCAGACCTCCATTTGGGGTCTACACATATGATGGGATGATTGACCTGGCAAGGTTGGTGTGCTCTCCACAGCTAGAAAGCAGGTGTCAGTGACTGCACAAATGTCAGCATCCTACAGGACAAGGTGCACTTGCATTGACATGGGTGTCATGGTAAGACACCTAACTCCTGCTAGAGCAAGATATCTGCACAAAGGCACACATCAGTGGTGGGCAAAGGCCAGTAAATAGTGTCACTTTATGAATCTAGCTGAAACACACTTATTTGCCAGCAAAGACGGTGTCACATTCATTGGAGTATTTTGCAGAATATGGCATCTGACAATGAAATGCATGTTAATTTGTTATGACTTCAGTCTTAAATGGGTTGCCAGTGATGTGCCAGACAATACACAACTGTCTGAGGCATTGACTACAAACATGAAGTAGACATGTGGTCAGTCTGCAAAACACTGGACAGTTGTCAGGTATGGGCTCAGTATATCACATACAGTTCAACACACACATCTGCACCTGTCATGTAGTATACTCATACCCTATGCACATCTCTTACATTTGTAAGTCTAGTATATGTATCAGAGAAGCATTCACAGGTGACATATGATTAATTGCAACAGTCCAGGTAGGCTGGCCTACCAGTGACACACTCAGCATTGGACAACAGAGACTCCAGTAGTAGTCATACATGAGCTGGCTTTTCCTGGGATGACTTAGGGACCAGAGATGTGCTCCATTTTAATGCAGGCAGGGCAAGCTGTAATGGCTATAGGTGCTGGACAGCAGCATGTGAGTCCAGCAGGTCTTGTTGCAGCCTAGTGTTTAATGTCCCATTTGACATAATTGCACCCCCCCCTTTTGCATTCCATTACATGCTTACATGATTGACACACCTTTTATAGTGCTCAGGAGTTCCCTCACAACAATCCAAATGGTTAGGTTTGTGTAGAGATAGTCTATCTTTGTGTAGGTGGGTTGAGACCGGTGTTGCATAGGCAGCAGGTTGACTTTTGTAGGTACTGCTCATGAGCAGGTGATGGCCTGTGCATCAAACAGTATCTCCTACTTGCTACTTTCATCCAGAGCAGCTGTGTTGTCTTTCCATTTGCCAATGCCATATAAACACAGTGCTATAATGAAGGCCTTCATGTGTGCCTTGGCCCTTTCCCTTGCCTGTGTGGAAGACATTATGGAAGTGTGGGGGCTACAGCTTCACAGACAGTATGTGGGCATACCTGTCAGGAGAGGAGGGAGCCCAGCAACTTGGGGAACAAAGTTTCAGAATTGGATACAGATAGTAAGTCAGTAGTGCTGTTATACATATAGAGGGTTGCTAGTTTAACAGGGTTCATCTGGACATGCATTTTCCATGTGACTTGATGTCTGAGACTGATATGTCTCTGACATACCTCTCAACTGTCCTGATGTCCACTGACTGCCCAGGGGTTCACCTGTTATGTTTGGTCTGTTCCTCAGACGTCTGTTTTTGTGGAAGCAGTAGGATAATATGAGGATTGCAATCAGTAACTGTTGACATCCATTGATGTTTCAGACATCATATCCTTCAAGGATGTTATGTTACAATAAAGCCTGTGACACTGTCCACTGTTTCAGTTTGTAACACCATTATGTGATAATGTCCCTGTTTCCAGCCCCCTCTCCCTAAGTATGTCATGCTTTGTCCAGATGTGTTGCAGTAAGATGGTAAGAAGCATGTAATATCATTATTTATTGACTGCACTCGAGGTATCATCTCATTGACTTAGCAGACTCCTGGGAGTGGTATGTGGCAGTGGCCATGAATATGGTCTCACAGCCTGGACATTCTGTGGAAATGTGTACATATGAGAGTTATGTATGTCTGGCTATTGTGAAGTGACTGCCAGGACTGTGTACCAGTGTTGTCCACAGATGTTTGTTTGGCTGTGTAGGGAGAGTACCAGATGTGAGTGTCACAGATCCTTTTTCTATCTGACTGTGCATGCTGCTACTGGTCTATCAGGTGTGTATGTTTGTAGGGGCAGACTGAGAAATAGGTTCATAGATTCATAGATTAGTACTAGGCTAACTGTCCTCAGGGGTCATTTTAAGCCTAGCCAATTACCCCATGTGAGAATCAAACCCTGCACTTTGTGTTGCTAAGGTAAGCACCATAACCATTACACCAACCTCCCACCCTTTAAGGAAGGTCCTTTAACACCTCAGTATTCCCAGTACACCCTGAGTTGGGCCAGTATCTGTCAGTGTATTGTGTGACTGTGAATTAGGATATGTTCATTCAAACAGTCATTCTACTCTAGAGTTCATTTAGGGTACTGGTATGTTGCTGTGACTGTGGTGAAAATGGTTGTGGGTAGACATTTATGCACAACTATCTGCTTTTCCCTAAAGTTCCATCCCTGTAGTGTGTGATATATTTGTATATACATGGCTAATTGCCCAGAGCTGATTTGGGTTAGTGTCATGTTGATCTTATTGTGGTTCAGAAGGTGCTGAATGACATGGTTGTTGGCTGTCATGGGTTTTTCCATTCTGTTACATGACTGCGGTCATACCTCTCCACTGTCCAGATGTCTAAACACTGTCCTGATGTGTGGCTCATATGTTTTGTGTGTTGATCACAACAGTTGTGGGTTTCTGAAAAATTGCTGGGATGATATGAGCATTGACATCAGTAAATAATGACATTCATTTGTGTTTCAGACCTGAAATCTATCTGTCATTGTATGTTAAAGCAAACCATGCCACTCTAGCAGACTTTTATGCATATGACAGCCATATTTCACAGATGTCACTATTGTTTGCCCTTTATCCCCCCAGTTTGTCAGGCTTTTTGCAGATGTGTTGATGTGTTGCAGTGGAAGTTGGTTATCTGTATATATATATATATATATATATATATATATATATATATATATATATATATATATATACATATATAGGTCTACTTCATATGACCTACATTTCATTTGACTGAAATTCATTTGACTGAGACCAAAACACTGACAGTTCAAAAGACTGAAAACTCATTAGACTGAAACTCATAACACTGACACATTAAAGTAAAAGGTATATGCCCTTTTCCCCATTGTAGTGCGATCCTGGAGTTAGTATATATAGTTAGGGGAGTGTGTGGGTTGCACAGGTCCCCCCACATTGGGGGGTGTGGGGGCAAAGACCCCCACATACTTTATGCATTTTAAACCATACACATGGATATTTATAACTGCAATGAATAACTCTTTGCAGAAAACAATATTTACCTAAACTATGTGGGGGGCTTCGCCCTCTACACCCCCCTAACTATATATACTAACTCCGGGATCACACTACAGTGAGAACAAGGGCATATACCTTTTACTTTAATGTGTCAGTGTTGTGAGTTTCAGTCAAATGAGTTTTCAGTTTTTTGAACTTTCAGTGTTTTGGTCTCAGTCAAATGAATTTCAGTCAAATGAAATTTAGGTCATATGAAGTAGACTGTATATATATATATATATATATATATATATATATATATATATATATATATATATATATATATATATATATATATATATATATATATATATATATATATATATATATATATATCTATGAGAGATTTATCTGTATCTATATATACATATATATCTATATAACAGTACTATGACAATATAATTCCTCCTTATGTTGAATGACTGTTGTGCATGATATGCTTTTAAAATTATCACAAATGTCTACAATTTGGATGGTGTAGTGGAATGTTGCTGTGATTGTTGTGTATAGGGTCCTGGGTTACACACTAGGAAGCTATTACATTTTTCATTAATGTTAAAGGATCAGAATGAATGATATGTTTGTAAAAGCATTGTATATTCTCACAGTGCAAATGGTGAAGTGATAGATTGTTGTGATTATAGTGCACAGCATCCTGGGTTCAAGACTTAGCAGGGCTGATTATTTTGTTGCTGGGCAGAACATGGTCTGATGGAGACAGAGTGATTAAAGTACTTTTAAGCAGTTGTAAGTGGGTTTGCGTGGTTTTGAGTGATGCTAAGCGTTGCTAAGAAATAATTAAATAAACCCTCTTAGCTTTGCTTAGCACTGCTTACTCCTGCTTACATCCACACTAATTTTCTTTAAAGAAAAAAAGGGTGATGGGAAAGTGGTGAAATGGGGGGGAGCAGAGGGTAAAACATTATGAAAAGCAGCTAGGGATGTGCAGGACAGATGTAGGAAAGGACTATAGCTCTACATTTCTTCAGCAGCAACTGCAGTGCATTACATGTATAGAATTTGGAATTTACAGCCTCACACCCCACAGGGAGGGGTGCTGGTGACAGACATTTGCAGAGTAATCAGTGAGTTGATTGATTAGTTTCACTGTACATAGGGGCAAAATGTAGAGCTATGTATGGAGCAATGTTTTTTTGTGGGACAAATGCCCCCCTTTTTTTAAGGTGAGAGTGGGATGTTGGGGAAGGGCTGTAGGTATGTTTGGGGAGGTAGGTTGGGTGGGATAGGTTGCATTTGCAGACAGGCAAGACAGACAAGACAGCAGACAGGGTTGGTATATGACACATGAGGGGGCTAAACACCTTTAACGGGGAGGGTGGTTGGGAATCCGAAGCCCATGAGTCCCCTAATGGATACAGTGGAACTGAGGTCTCCACCCATGAGCAGTCAGCACTGCTCCTTAACTGCCCTGAAGGCAGCTGTGCTGAAGGCTGGACAGGAGGGACAGCCTGCCCCTCAAGCTGTGCCAGGTGGCCCTCAATCTGGCACATCTGCCCACCCAACTCTGTTCATATGGCGTTGCTCACCAAACCCTGGACCTGACTGCAGGTGACCGGCTCATGTTCTCTCCCGCTTCCAGGGTGGAGACAGGCCCTGTCCCCTGAGGCGGTTCCACTCAAAGGTGGTGCAGGACCAGCAGACAAGGAAGGCCCAGGTTAAGTCCCAGAGATGCTGGGGCCCAGTGCCATGGCCAGATAGGGTGGGATAGGCAGATCCACTGGGATCTGCCTTCCCAAACATGCTATGGTGTTGAGGTTTTAAAGAATGTGTTAGTTAATCATGAACAACACATTTCCAGATTAGTTATAACAGCATCCATGGGCGTTACAATTAACCCTATAAAACAGATTTGATGCAGTTGTATAGCAAAACAAACACATGCATAAATGGAACAACAATATGCATTGTAACAGCATACCAGTAACATTGACGGCAACAGGCCACCAACAATGGTATTTGAACAAGGTATGTTAACATGCAAACAATCAAATATGAGCAATAATAGAATACAAGTCCCAGCATTAGGTTTGGAGTAAAACATTCCCATAGTATATGAATTTTAGTATTGATCCAGCTGAGGGGTAGGGGGAGAGATAAAAAGTCCATTAACAACTGTTTATGCTTCTATTTACCACAACACTACTGCTCAGTACTTTATGGGTCTGGCCTCACTTTACATCTGTTTATGGCCCGTAACTTCTGCAGCACAGACATACCTATTAAACTGTCAGCCTGGAATGGTATGGGGCAAACTGTGACAACTCTGGGTACATGACTAGAGGGGAGTAGTACATGTCAAGGTTACACATCTGGCACAGGAGGGGTACCCTGAACTGCTGTTATGTGAGTGTACTACTGGCACATTTCACCTGGTTTTCTATCTGTGTCCAGGGTTATTGGCAGCAGTGACCATTAGCCATGACAAAGTGACACTTGAAAGACATGTATCGGGAAGAGTGTATGTTGTATGTACCTATCCTGCTGTCATTTGCAGGCATGTGGTGGGACAGTTAAACAGTTGTACACAATTAATTAGTATACCCTTCATACAGCTACTACCAACATTTCCTTACCTGTACAACCTGTGGAGAAAATATCTGTTAACACGACCTGACTGTTTTTACATTTATTCCTGATTCCTTGTCTGTAGATATGCACACATCTTAGTACCACTCCCTGGATTTGAAGCATGTATGTGTGTGCAAAATTAACAATTAAGCTACTTTTCATTACACTGAGCTACGGTGGAACTGCTGCATCTAGTTTTACTGGTTTCTGCCTAATAGTCTCTTGGTTAGACAGTCTGAACTTGTAATCCTGTGAGGCATGCATGATAGATAGCTATTGTATTGTGCATTAATCCTTTGGATTACTATAATCAGGAAAGCAAAGGTTAACACAAGACAACGCTGGATGGAACACAATTTGAAACTTTACATGTTACTATTCAGGGTTCAGAGCTTAGTGCAGTATATATTTCACATTTTAGTTATATCTTGTTTTACAGCTCCACCATCTACAGTTGTCTTACAGCAGGTTCACAGAAGAACCTCAGTTAATGTATGCTGTCGCAGCCACATTTGCTGTGAAGAATCTGTATACATTCTAAATGTCTACAACAACATACTAGAATAAACACAACAGTTTTTTTAGGTAGTTTTACTGCACTTCAATATTAGTCTGTCAAACATTTTTATTTATTCAGTTCACAGAGTAACAGTATACCCACTAACAGTAAGCAATGTACTCCTTTTTATTTATTTGAACAATATACTACAAATTAGATTTGTACTCACCAGCCTGTCAGCGCAGCCTCAGCAGTCTGTCACCATGAGCTTCATTGTTCATAGCCCTCTCTACTGCAGCTGTAGGGGAGAGAAAAAAACATTATGCATACCTATCACATTTTCAGGCTAGTATTTCCTACAAACTATTTGATAGTGATACTTACTCACTACTGGAGCATTCTGTGCCCATTCATCTTGGATCCACTGGGCCAAGAGTGCCCCCTTCCTCCTCTTTAGGTCAGCATAGTGGCGCTGTACCTGCTCACCAGTCCTGGGGATGCCAGTAGCACTGGTGAGATCATGTGCAAGAAGGTCCCAGGCCTTCATTTTTGTATTGTGAGCCCTGGTACTAGCCCTGCAGCAGCTTCTTGTCATGGTTTCAACAAGGAGTCTAGGCATGACCCTGGACTCCTGAATGCTCCAGCGCTGTACCTGAAAGCAAGCTCCCTCTCCCATGCAAGACATGTTCCTGCAGAGATCAAACTGAACAGGTTATGGCTGTATTCCCACCTGCATGGTTTAAATAAGGCCATATTCTCACCTTTTGCCATCATTGGACCATTTTGAAAATACTGAACATAGCTTAGCAATGAGCAAACCCGCTAAGCTGGGTTGAACAGTGCTTTAAGGGGTAATTGCTGAGTACTGCTTAACAGTGGGCAAATCTGCTTAGCTGTGCTACCTGCTGCTTAGCAATCATGTGTAAGCAATGCTTAAACCTGGTAAGCATAGCTGGGCAAGGCTGACCATTGCTCACTTTTCATTTAAAAAAATATCAGGATAATGGATTCATTTAATAGGTGTATTTGATTTATTTTACATGACATCCCTCTGTGTGTTTTCATTACATTAGCAAGGGGTGTGACTATACTGTATAGGACACTTGTGTATACATGGGTGTTTTCACATGTTACATGCACTCACACTTCCATTTAACACCAGCTACACTTCCCTGGTTGATAAAAACAGTTACTACATACTTTAAGTTAAAAAATAATTTTAACACTGCTTTCCCATATAAAAATAACTTGCCTGCTTTGGTACTCGAACCATGAACACCTGCATGTAAAGCCATGAGTCTACCCACTACATGACCTCAGTTTAGGAATTGTGGCTGTATATTTCTATTTATCTCCTATGAGAAGTTTAAGCAATGCTAAGTGGAGGGCCATAACGTGCACACCTGCTTAGCTACACTTAAACATTCCTCAGCATGTAAAAAAAAGATTTATTATATTATTATTATTATATTATTATGTTATATAGTGAGTATTGTGGTTTTCTGGAAAGTCATTGAGGACTGCAGTCAGGAAATAATGGCATACATTTGACTTTCAGGCTTCTGTCCTTCAGAAATTCATGGTAATGCATATCCTGTTTTCTATCAACTTTCTAAGTTTGTGAGGGCAATAGTTAAGCAGTGTTCCTTTTTAGTGCTTTGTCCCCCATTATTTGTGCCTTTGTCCACATGGACTTCTGTCAGGGAATAATGGTATACATTTGACTTTCAGACTTCTATCCTTCAGACATTTTTGCTAATGCATGACCTGTTTTCTATCAACTTTCTAAGTTTGTGAGGGCAATATTTAAGATGTGTCCCTTTTTAGGGCTTTATCACCCCATCATTTGTGCCTTTGTATACATTTCCTGCTTTAGCAGGTTGCGAGGTGTCATACGGCACTTTTACAATGCAGGGGGTGTGTCAATGTTCCTGTCACACACACCCTGCATTGCTTTTCTGCTGCCGTATTTATTTCATTTCAGTGTCCATGGAGACTGAAATACTGGCATAATATTAGAGAAATTCTCTAATATTATGCTGGATCATGTTTGGAAAGTACTGTACTCCACTTTCTGAGTGCAGGGGGCATGTTCATAGTCCGTGCACTACTTAAACATGCCCCCTGCACTTGTTCATGGTTCGTGTCCATTTAGCCTTTACAGCAGGGTGCCTTCATGAATATGCAAGGCTTGCTGCTGTTTCTACATGGACATGAAACACTCCGTGCAGGAATAGCACTATTCCTGCATGGACTTTATTGAATCCTAAGGTATGTTTTAGTCTGTGGTGTTGATCTATAGCACAACTCACCAGTTATCAGTGCCACAATCTGCAAAAAAGTTTATTTATCTGTGATACATTTGTGACCAAGTAATAATATTATTTTAGTGCCAATAAAAATTGATAGATTTGAAGATCCTGAACCAAACTCTTTTGTTTATTTGGACTTATTGTTCTAACCATTTGATTCAGAGTCTGTGTATTCTGCAGTAAATTATTTTGCATATTTTACATTTCTAAATGTTTGTTACCCAAAGCACCAATTTTATATTCATTTTCATAACCAGGTAAACAATACATACATATAGAACAAGTCTTTCAAATGTTACAGGTTGGGGTTATACTAAGGGGCACCACTGTTGTACTTAGTGAAGATGAAGGATTAAACCTCATGTTAAATAATGTAATAACACTTTTTTTTACTAAATCTATCACTACAGAAGAGTCAGTACATACATACTTAGGTATACCATTACAGCCAAATGTATTGTGGAAAACAGTTACAAATGTGATTTCTAATGTGGTGCCTTAAGACATCATTGAACACTCAGGTGTCAGTGAGTACTCAGGCATGACATTTACAAACATTAATATGAGTATCTGTTTTAAAAAAAAACACACACACACACACATATATATATATATATATATATATATATATATATATGTAAATTAAAGATGAGAGGGAACATCTGATGAACTTTTAAGTTGCCGGTAAATGCCAGCTGTAATGATGGTAATGCATATAGCATTAATGGTGCTATTGACTGCTATGACTTACAACTTTCTTTCCACGCTTCTATGAGGTTTAAAGTAATATCATTATAGGAATGAAATGCAGGCAGTTGATAAGTATCCTAAGCACATACATCTTTTTATACTTTATTTGATAAGTTATTCTCCACTGAGTTACACATTGATGTGTCTGAGTGAAGGTCAAATTGTAATAGAAATGTCATAGTAGATGAAGATCAAATGCACCTTACACATCTTCTTAAGATGGAGTACATAGAGCAAGTGATTTTGAAGAGGGGATATCATGAGAGCTGAATATTGAGTTGGTCTGATGTCATGACCTACTTAATGCAGGTGATCCTGAAGGCATTGATCTGGCAGTGCTGTGGGATCATGATCTGGACCTGGAATAAGAGGTTCTGCTAGGTGTAGATGAATACAGACATGGCCTGCATGAAATCCTTTGTACATATTCCCCTCTACTAATTACAATATTTTCTTGAGAAGCACTTTTAGTCTCATGTGGTCTGCCACAGGTGTCTGTATGGTACCCATTCTCTTTATCTTTCAAGACTGACTCCTAATTGAGTCTGGTAAGTCCTAACTAGAGTACAAATGCAGGCAGCCACGGCTGCTATGTGTGTCACTATACTATGTATCAGTGTGGTCATGGCATTATACAAAAAACACACATGGCACTCCAGAAATAGAAATAAATTATTTTACTGGTGTCTCTGGTACATCGGCTTATGCCTTCAAGGAATAATTTTTACACCATTCAGCCATGTCCTTATACGTCATTCCAACTGCCATCAATTAATTAATTACTATATCAATTATTCAATTGAGTATCCAAATATATAATTTCATCTTAATTCCATTTAAATAGATACAATTTCAAATACCATTCCATATACAAATTCACATGCATGATATTCAGTACAAATGCTTAAGTAACCTTCCAGTCAATGTTATAAAATAATCAACAAGTAAATACATATATTATATTAATATCATCCTTTTAATGTGCAAAGAGCGTTATCAAAAACTTCAGACCAAGTCTTACTTCTTCTCTTTAAGAAAGAGGAACCCATCAATACTTAAATATACATTTTGTGCATTTTGAGACATACAATATATATGACAGAGTATATGTTCATCAATTTACATGTCCACTGGGTTAATATCAAGACATCTAAATGCCCTTCCTTCCTTTAACTTCCGATGTTTAATTCTAGGTCTAAATTCAACCTCCTGGGACAAAGAGTTTTAAAAGTTATTTAATACAGTTGGTTAACAACAAAGATAGGCTGCTAGATGATTCAGCACCATGTGATTGCTTGGGCTTAGCTAACACAATAAAGAAAAAAAAATTGTCCGAACCTCCATGAACATTAATGAAGTGCTCCACAACAGGACTTTCTATTCTACCTCTTCTTATGTCCCCAAGTGTTCCATAATTCTCTTCTTTACTGCTCTTTTTGTTTGACCGATGTACCATTTAACCCTGTCGCAGCCACACCCTATAATGTAAATGACTCCCCATGTTGTGCATTTATAATAATCTCTAGCCTTATATGTTTTTCCATTAATGATAAACCCATCTATATTTTTGATTTTCTTACACACTATACATTTGCCACATGGAAAACTGCCCCTTTTGATGTGCTCTTTATCCAATTTTCTCATCGTTAGCAATTCTTTCAAATTCTTCGACCTACTATATGAAAATGTCACCCTATGAGGGAAAAATACTTCCAAATTTTTCATCTGCGAGAACTATGGGCCAAAATCTATCAACTAAACCTCTCAATTTTTCCGAGAATGGAGAATATTTGTTAACAAAAAATATTGGCTCTGATGCCTCATCATCCATCCTTACTTCACTCCTAATGCTATGTCTTGTACTTCCATTCAGCATGTGTGAATACAATTGCCCCAATCTTTTTCTAGCCCTATTCTCCACCAACAGTAAATCTGCCTCTTTATATCCTCTCTCCAACAGTTTGTCCCTGACCTTGCTAAATTCAAACACTAAATTATCCTTATCTGAAGTATTATTGGCTGTCTGTAAGTATTCTCCATATGGCAATGAAGCCAACAAATGGGGGGCATACATGCTATCCGCCATCAAAAAATTGTTAACTGCTGTGCTTTTAACATAGGGTTTGAATGCCACTTTATATTTGTTGTTTACAAAAAACTCTAGGTCCAAGTACTGCATCTTGTCTTTACTAGTATGATAAGTAAACCCAAGGCCAAAATGGTTTTCTTGCAGTTTGAGTACAGCAGACTTTAAAAAACTACATATATGTAATCCCAAGGATGCCATTTTTAAGGTAATTCCTAAGATTCATAAAAGCATTAACAATTCGCCAGGCAGGCCCATAGTGTCGGGAAAAGGAGCTTTATACAAAATGTAGGAACATTTTTAGATTTCCATTTAAAAGGACATTTGAGTAGGTGTACATCACATATTAAAAATGGCAAAGAGCTGTTAATTGGGGGTATGGAATGGTCCCGAAGTTACTATCGGGTCTGCGTAGATGTGAATTCATTGTATACAAATATCAAGCGTGAATGGGGCCTGGAGGCAGTGAGAAGAATGTTAGGGGAAGGTCCTCGCATGGATTTCCTTATCCATCTGTTAGAATTTTCTTTAACGCACAATAGTTTTGTGTTTGATAAAGAGCATTCCCTACAAAGGGAAGGAACAGCAATGGAGGCTTCATGTGCCCCTGTGTATGCAATTTTGTTCATGGATTATTTTGAAAAAATCACATGTACAAAACAGATTTTTTCAAAAACAGGATTTTGATATTCAAAAGATATATCAATGATTTGATTTTTATTTGCAGGGGCAACGAAGAGGAATTTGAGACTTTCATGCAGAAACTGCAAGGAAACCATTATGACAGTTTTCAGTTTGTATTAGATGGTCATGGCATTGTCCCTAATCTCTGCCATTTGCGTATAGTACTGGAAATCTTCACATACACCCTGGATGAGTCTGACCATTTTCAGCTGACTCTCTGTGGCAGTACTTTGAATCCTAACAATGTCATAGCATATCTGTTGCTGGGCTATGATAAAATCCTGTGCCTGGTGCCCATTTATAAAGATGTCACTATGGACACTGTTACCTCTTAATTTCTGCCATCATTCTGAAAGTGTTTGACTAGGTTTAGAGATACTGGTGTAGTGCAAGGGATTTCTTCCTGTACAAGCATGAGTGTAATGTCAGCATGTGCTTCACTTTGTAATGCACTGTCACTTCCTGCACAGTTACTAACATGTTGTGGGGTGTGACATCCTTCTATTAAACTTGGGGACTGACTGCCAGTTTCTTCAGGTTGCATCAGAAATATAACTATGTTCTCATCGTCATCATTATCATCAGCAACCATTCTGCTGCTCATACCCTCCAAAGTTATTGGCTTAGTGTAACTATTTGCATCCACTGCTGACTCTATAAAAATGAATTGAATACATTACCAATAAAGAAGTAGCGTATATCACTTTATGCTGAGTAAGGAGGTGTGGAGGACACTAACCATGCACATTGCCTTCATTGTCATTATGTGCAGAATTGGGAGAGTTCACCTGTTAATATAATTGATGTGTGTTAAATGTAATAATTCCATGCCGGTATTCATTTCTTTTTATAGATATATGTTATTTTTTTTAAACCAACCTTCCTGAGCAGAGAAGAGCTGCTGCTGCAGAACATTGGTAATAGTCAGTGTTCACACCTCCTATGATATTATTCCAGTCCCATCATCTTCTGTGTCATAGTCATCCTTACAGATGGAAAGGAGGTTTTCGTCAGCTGGTGTTAAAGGGATAAGTGTTGGAGGTCCCACCTCCCAACTACTGGTACTGGCCATTGCATTCTGCCTCAGCTTGGCTCTGGCATGTTCTACTATATAATTTGCCCTTTTCTTTCACTGTGTTAATGAGTGGCTCCATCCAAGAACAGCATTTATATCGATAGCCACTTGATTCTAGGCCTTTGCTCTCTCAACTTGTTTGGGACAGTTTTTCCAAAAGGACATTTGCCATATGCCCTAAGAGCTGCCACGAGGATGTAGTTCTCCAGTGGCTAAATTTATCCTTTCTCTACCATGATCCCTGGTGTTGCATCATCGCTGCACCTAAAATAATATGCCACAGTCGTATAAAAAAAAACTTTTGATGTAATCATCAGTCAACCAACACAATGAAAGCATCATTACAATAAAAAAAATAAAAATAAACAGGTTAGGTAACACAAAGCCAATGATTATATATACATGCAGAGTCTGAATCCAGCCAAGTAAGGCTGTGTTTAACTAATGTTTGTACCACTGTTCTGCTTAATACCTTGATATTCTTGGGAACAGGGGTTTTAAGTGGCTAAACTTGTAAGGACCCTCAGACCATTAACCTAGTAACCTTCTGTGATGCTCTGTTCCTATGATCATGAATACATTCACAATAGTAAGACAAACAGTTTGTTAATAGATCTGCATTATTCCCCTACTACTTGCTTACATTCATACTGTCATTTTTCATTCAGGAGTAACACTAAGAAATCTTTCAGTAAAGAACCATGCATGTTGTGCCAACAAGACATTCTTTACAATTCACTGCTTCATAATTAAATCACTACAGACTATTCAATTCTACCATGTCTGCACAATTACTGACAACAAAATAGGCATATTTTTATTATTATTATTTATTTCTCAGCTGCTGTAATGCATTTCCATTTAGAAATGACAGTTTTAGAACGTTCACATAAGTCATCCAAATGTGATCATCATTTCAGTAACAACTGTTTCTTCAAGTAAATCCAGTAATCTAACATCAGTTTGAACTATTTGATATTAATTTGCAATATTTATAATATGTATTGCTGAATTTAAAAAGTTTGCAGTTTCCTAAGTCATTTGCCACCTACATTGAGTAGTTGCAAGTTAATATGGTAATGCTAAACTTATTTATGTCATTTATATATTTTGCATGTATATTAGGCCCTATCATGCTTATTTGTATGAACTGTAGTGAGTCCATGTCATATAATTGAACTTCCAAAATTTCGAACACCATATGTTTGAATTTTTAAGTTTGAAATATAACAACAATGAAACCCCAGAACAGCGAACTTTTTCCCCTGGAAACACACACACACAACACAAGCACACCAAACACCTAATAAACCTACATTACACCTTACATACACAACTATCTATGCACTAACCTTAACCCAAGCCCTAACCCTAAGGTCTGTCACTATCGCACACTTACCTTACCTGCATCCTAACCCTAAAGTCCATCACTATCACACACTTACCTTACCCACGCCCTAACCCTAAAGTCCGTCACTATCACACACTTACCTTACCCATGCCCTAACCCTAAAGTCCATCACTATCACATATTTACCTTACCCATGCCGTAATCCTAAAGTCCGTCACTATCACACACTTACCTTACCCGTGCCCTAACCCTAAAGTCCATCACTATCGCACACTTACCTTACCCAGGCCCTAACCCTAATGTCAGTCACATTCACAAACTTACCTTACTTGCACCCTAACCCCAATGTCTGTCACACTCACACACTTACCTTAACCCGATCCGAAACATTCACACCACAGTACAGAAAATGTCGAAGCCGCGGAAACAGCCAACTGAATTGTTTCCCTAGGAAATAATTTGAATTTCTGCAGCTTTGACATTTCTATTTTTCAGACTTCCCCATTTGATCTTCCAAGACTCGACATTTCGGATGGTCTATTAAATAACAGAAACCCACTGTAGTAATGTGCGAATGTGTAAGGCAACTTATTCATATAATCAGGCCTCAGGTAGCCGTGAATATGGTTTCAGGTACTTGTGAATGTACTGAGGACAATGGCAGAGTCTGCAGCAGTCCCCAGCAATCCCCAGAAGCCCAACAGGATTATACATATGACATCAGTTATTCTCTATGGTGACTATTTTTAGAAAAGGGAAAATGTAAACATGCATGTTAGTTTGCACATCTGCAAATCATAATCCCTGCCCATTAAACATCATCTGGCACACCATTTCACTTAAAATCACTCAGCATTTACTGAAAATTAATACTGATACAAACAGGAAGATTTATGTCTGCAGAAATAAATAAACAAAAGCCAAAAGAACTAATTCATAAAGAAATTATTCCTTCCCGACATTCAAGTGTAATACACCAAAAAGGTAGCAACAGCAAGGCACAACAGCAGTAGCAGGTGTAAATAAGATACAAACTGATTAGTTCATTTATGATTTTAATCACCAGATAACTGAAGTGTAAATGTATTCCTTTAAAAATGTAGGTGTAACTTTTTTTTACTAAAACTAAACATGTCAATAAAAACAGTGCCAGGTCTAATGCTCTTGATAGTTAACTGGGTTTGGCTAGGGTGGTGCCACACCTTAGAGGGAGTGGTTATAAACATGTGAACCACAGCCCTGTTTATACTTTCTTCATTCTGGTACTGGCGCCTCTAATGATGGCAGCATATTTGAAGACAGGAGGTCATAATCTGAGCTGCTCTGACAAGGAATCCAAGATTAAGCTGTACCTTATTAGGGATTCTTACCTGGATAAGATTGAATCCTGCATAAGTTGCTCACACAGGGAATAGACTGATATCTGTCTGAAGTTCAGTAAGTACTTGTCAACCCTGACAGTGATCACCTACATTGACCCCCAGTGACAACACAATATGATGACTTTTGAAACATAGCTGGTTTAGTGGGTAGATTGGATGACAGTGAGAAGGCTAGATATCTACAGTAATTCTTTTTAAAATCATATTAAGGATAGGTTTAAAAAATAAACTATACAAATTTTCCATGAATGAAGGTGTATGCTAGAAGAAGTATGTGCTTTTGCAAATATGTATGTATGTATACATATATATATATATATATATATATATATATATATATATATATATATATATATATATATGCATGTGTAATTATAATGCATAAGAAAGCATAAACATATCTGTATGCAGAACTGCATCTATATATAAATATGGAATGTATATATGATTACATACTTTTGTGTATAAATACAAATTCACATTTATGATTAAAGAAATAGTACACACACACACACACACACACACACACACACACACACACACACACACACACAGACACACATATATTTTCCTAAAACATACAGATATGCATCTGCATGAGTACACCTACATACATTTATATTCATGAAAATAATGTATTTATGCACAAACATAAAAATTGCATTGTCACACAACTTCATATACAGTAAGCATTGCTTTAATCAGTGCTTGAACTACATACAGACAATGTTTGTAAAAAAATAATTTTATCTGTGTAGGCAAAAAAAAATATTAGTATGATAACTATATAAGAGAGTAATTTCTTCCACAATATTAACTGCACATACAAGATGGCTGAACTCAGTTAGGCACCACACCCAGATTGGAGATTGAGGGATCGAGTGGAGGATAAAGTGTCAAGTGAATGACCTCCACATAGCTTAGTGAGAAATAACCAGTTGCATTACATCTGTATACATTTCTACATAATCCCCATATATGTTTATACTTTTAATCAGAAAATTATCAAAGCACACTTTGTTACAAGGTATGTGTACTACATCCATCTGTAACAATAAATATGTTTTGTTTAAAGAAGATGGTATGGAATGAAGATAAAACTTCCTTACAGTTGTTACTTTTTTCTGTGTGTACAGCTCCTGCCTTTGCCTAAAGAACTTCACAGTGTATTACTTAAAACTGTAACTTAAGTATGCAGACCATAATAATTGAAAGTAGAACCTAGCACTGTGTACTGGAAGTGTATGGTGAGATTCCAGACAATACCCCTCCCTCAAACAGATAAGCTATGCACACATACAAAAGTGCAACAATTTGAAGGAAGATGCACTCCTACTATTTTAAATAGCATTACATGAACTATTAGGACAGTATGAAATTTATGTGTTTAAGTTCCAGATATGAATAAATGTTTAAAGAAATAAGCAGATATACTAAGCAAGTGCAATAGTAACTGTAATGCCTTGCAGAGTAGTACTAGCAGTCATGTCAGAAATATTAAAAAAAAAGAAACAGGTAAACAACAATGCTGTTATATATTCTCTATAGATCTGAAGAGGAAATAGAAAACAATTCTGATCAACAGACTATGAGCCTTTTTTTCAACCAGAGGAGAAGTTGTGGATAGTAATTAATAAAGAATTAAAGGATTTTATTTGTGAGGGGAAGATGGCAAAAGTCAAGGGTGATAAGTTGATCCTCTAAATAGAACAAGGAGGGTTAGGATTAACTGATTTGAAGCAACCTCAAAGGCAATGCACAATTGTGTGCAGAGCTCATTGTTAATGGAGACACCTATACTGATCCAGAAGATGTAGAAAACATACTAGTTGACAAATTCAGCTCCACCTTTACCAGTATCTATCCCCTCAACTGCCCCTCATGAAATACCTTCAAATATAACTCCCCCTACTTTCACTATGGAATAGATCCTTAATGCTGTCTCTCCCTAAGGCTAAAACACTGCATCAATGGGTCAAGACAATATCCCAAGATGCCTTCTAAATAGCATGGAACATGGTCTATCAGGCCCTCTGGAATTGCTATTTAACTGTAGCCTTCAAACAGGCTTCATGCATTATGAATGGAGAACAACAGGAGTCATCCCTCTGCACAAAGTTAGGCCATCTACAGACCATGGAAATTACGGACTATAACTCTCACTAGTCTCATATGCAAAGCTATGGAAATAATTATCATGGAAATGATCAGTAATGACACAGGAAACCTCCAGACACTGAACCCAATCCAATATGGTTTTGTCAGGGGCAACTCAGGTCTAGTCAACATGGTGGACTTCTTTCACTTGGTCATCAAAGCAATGGATGAGGACAAAATGGTTCACACTGTCTACCTTGACCTGGCCAAGGCATTTGACATAATACCCCACTCAGACACTGTTGACAAACTGAAGAGGTTAGGTATAAACCCGTATATCATTCAATGGATAGCCATCTGGCTTACAGAAAGGACCAGGAAGTTAGAAGTGGGGAGCCTTCTTCTACAAAGAGGCCAGTCACAAGTGGAGTCCCTCAGGGATCAGTCCTGGGACTACTCTTTTTAGCATTTACTTCTCCGAAGTCAAGGCCAGTGCCAATGGCCTCTGGCTGACTAAATTTTGCAGATGATTGCAAATTAGGAGCAGTCATAGAATCCCACAACACAAATGTTCTCCAGGAAGGGTTGACACAGACAAATAACCAGTGTCAGAGCCATGGACTAAAACTAAATGCCAAGAAATGCATAATAGTATCTTTTGATAAGTCATCTATACCTGCTAACTATCATATTTGCAATACACTCCTAAGAGCTGACTCAGTAGTTGGAGACTTCAGGATACACATAGACAGTAATCTAGCTTTTGGCCATCACATGCCTACAGTAGTAATACAATCATTCTGTAGTGTGCAACTTATAAACAATGGTATGACATCTAGGTCCAAGGAGGTCATTGTTCCACTGTATTCGACATTCATTAGACCTATCATTGAGTACAATGCCCCCTTTGTTATGTATGTAACCAGGCACATCCTACAATGGAAATGTCCATAGATGTTCCTCACTAAAAAAATACACAGCATAAGTAACATGTCCTGTGCAGCCTGCCTTAAGGCCCTATCCATGTATTCTGCCTCCTATAGGCTGTTGAGGGGACATCCATGCCTGGCATACAAGGCATTGTCAGACCCTACCGTGATAGACCTCTTACATATCTCCATAGCAAACAGCACCAAAATTGCTCATTTTAAAGACTTAAACCTTGCCTGTGATATAAAAAGGACCTGCTGGAGAGACAGGTATGTATCCCAGAGACTACCTCTTCTCTGGAACAGGTTCCCCATCCATGTGAAGCAGAGTTCCTCCCTAACCCAATTCAAGTGTAACTTGGATAATTGGATGGGAAACAAGAAATTCATTTTTGATTTGGTGCCTTTATCTATAATGGGCACAGGCAACCTGTAAACAGTTCATCTCCCAGACCCCTGTTTGTAAATGCTTCATCTCCCAACCCCCTGCTTATACTTATTAAGGATGCCAGAACTTGTCAGAGATTTATGATGCATGGCTAGATTTAAAAAGGCTCTTGTGGCCATTAGCCTAGTACATACCTATGAAACTATGAACCTATATTTTAGTATTACACAGTTGAGGGTCTTATACATAACACAAGCAGAAAGCTACAATTCAAAATGGAAAGGGATTATGATGAAGCAGGAGATAATTAAAAATAAGGAAATGAGATTTTGGATGCAGATTCTTAAGGGGAATAACAACAGTCATACAAAATATTATATTCATAAAGTAGCAAAAAGTATACTAAGAACTAATCCAACTTTAAAATCGATGAAGGAGATTCTGCAGATAGGGATTACTGCAATTAGGGGTACAGAGAGTAAACAAGAAGGGGGCTGGAATTTACTGGAGGAAGATGGCAAAAGAACCAAGGTACTGAGAACAAATTAGTAGAGAAGCAAACATAACAGAATGGGAAGAGGCCAAGAAGATGTTTAGATCACAGGCTAATGATTGCCTTCTCTATCAGGCATTAATATCTGAGTACAGGCAAAGGGATAGGGGAATCATGAATGAAAGACCTGCACTGGTTGAATTGTTAGTTTAATCTAGAACAGAAGCTGCTCTTTAAAAAGAAATAATTAGTAGAGTATGTAAAATACTGCACAATAACAGTAGGAATCAATCAGAAGATGTCTGAAAAGATTGAGAATAGAGACTAGATATGCAATTCACAAAAATATAATGGAGGAACATATGTATGGCTCCCAAATATGTAACAGAATCTAGAAGATTTAGGATTTTTGCCTTGAAGTGTTTGCATAGATACTTTTATACTCCAGGCAAACTCAAAAGAATTTTCCTCAGGTAGATGGCAAATGTAAAAGGGAATCTATCCTAGACAGGTCACTTATTAACAGTACTACCCACAACTATCTCTCTGGATGCCTTCCAAATAATTTAAGAGACCATAGACCTACCTACTTAATCCGTCATTATCTCAACCCACCCAGAACCATAGTTTATAAAGTCATACGAAATACCAAAAACTTCTACAAAGCATTCTTAGACATGCTCAATAAATACAACTGGACACCACTCCATCATCCCCAAATTGACCAGGCCATAACATATTTCGATGACACATTTCTAGCTATTCTAAATAGCTTAGCACCAACTCATACATGTCCTGTTAAAAATAAGAGATTGCCCTGGATATCTGAAGAAACCATTAGTCTTCAAAAGGGACAAAACCTGGTTTCAATACCAGAAAAACAAAAGACAATAAAACTCTGTTAGCATACCAGCAGCTCCACAATCAAACAAAAAACATAATTCAAATTAGACAAAAAAAAATATTATACATCTCTGCAAAACAAATATGAAAACAATCCTACAAAGTTCTGGCAAGCAATTCACTCACTCCTCCAACCAGGTAAAGCTACAACCCCAGAACCAACAACTAATAACCAAAGTGTGAGTATTGACTCACAAATCAATACCTACTTTATAAACACCATCCTCTCCTTGGTTATAGGGAATAATTCTACCACACCTTCTCTTCCACCTAATGTGGAAACTATGGAAACTAACAACAACTCTTGACCTCAAACCTGTCCAAACTAATACCATAAGAACAATGCTGAAAAAAACTGAAACCTTCTTCCTGAGCAGCTGACCAACTTCCAAGTGAGTACCTCAAACTTTCATCTGATGCCATAGCTCTGCCTGTCTCCATTCTGGTAAATAGGTCTATAGCAGTACAATATGTCCCAAAATTATGGAAAATGTCCTATATCACCCCTCTACATAAAGGAGGAATATCAACAGAACTAAACAATTACAGACCCATAGCCATCCATTCTCTCTGTGTCAAAATTCTGGAAAAATGTGTCCACATTCAATTACTACAATGCCTGTTATCTCACAACCTTATCTCTCCCTCCCAACATGGTTTTAGACCAAAATACGGCACCACCACAGCCCTAATTAATTTCTCTAACACCATCAACCAACTGAGAAATTCAAACCAGCAAGTAACATCAATCTTCCCAGACATGACAAAAGCGTTCAACACAGTCTCCCATTAGAAACTCCTTAGTACTCTTGCCTCACTAAACCTATCAAAGACTTCCCTCTCCTGGTTCCTAAGCTATCTTTCTGACAGACATCAAGCAGTAAGATGGAAATCCAAACTCTCACCACTTTGCCTGTCTCAGTCGGAGTCCTCAAAGGGTCCATACTAGGACCCCTTCTTTTCACCATCTTCTCCAATGATCTAGCCTCATCCACAACACATGCTAAAGTAGTTCAGTATGCAGATATATATGCAGACCTCCAAACAGTATCCCAACAAGCTTTTAATGATATAGAAACATATCTAAGTAAATCACAACTAATCCTCAACCCCAAAAAGACACAGTTAATGCTATTTACCAGCAGCAAATATTCACCAACCACACCTCCATTCACCATTCTCTCGGCAAATAACACAGTCATCCAACCAGTTGAGCATACAAAACTCCTTGGCATAACAATCGACAATAAACTCAGATTTGACCAACACATAACCATCATAATTAAGAAAGTTCACATCAAACTTGGCTCACTGTACAGAAGCAAGCCATTTCTCACTGACAATACCAAACTAGCCATATCTAGAACCTTCCTCCTCTCTACACTCCTATATGCTTTTTCCCTCTTTACCAGCTTAAAAAAATCAGACAACCAAATTGAAAACTTGCTACAACAAAATAGCCCACTTCACAGCCAACCTTCCCCACCAAACCCACCATTGTATTGCTCTACATAAATTAAATTGGCTCGACTTACCTAACCTTCTCCATCTCTACCAACTTAAATGCACACACAATATCATCTTCCATCTTGACAGCTCCATCCCTCAAGGAACTTGTTCCCTACTCATGCCCACGAAGTCTAAGATCTGCAGATAGAAATAAAGTTAACAACACTCATGGTAAAGCCCTATTCTCAAATCAAATAGCCAAATTATGGAACTCTCTACCCCACACCCTCCAAAACACACCTGAATCTGCCAGTTTCAAACAACTAATATTTGAAAATCTATCCAAGAACTGTCATTGTTCCTGTGCCAAACCTGACTGACAAGATATCTATAACTCTCTCAACACACTGTCCACTCATTATCTCACTTTCTACCTCTCCTCAGTGTTTATTGCTACCCAAAAATATATGTAAATGAAATCTCATTTGTTCATAACTATTACTTAATATGTACACATTACTAATTTTATTTTTCTCACAGTGATCATCACTGAAATGCTTGTGTTTCATTTTGAACCTGTATCTACATGAAAACTGTATTGAATACTACTTTGTATAGACTAGATTATGTGTATTCTCCATCTTACTGTATAGACACTGTTGTACAATCTAATTATTGTATTTTGTTTATATTTCTGTGGAGCTTTTCTCCCCGGACCTCCACTGAAAATGGGCTTCTGCCCCAGTCGGACTTTCCCGGTAAACAAATCAAAATAAATAAATAAATGTTGTGGGTAGGATGGTGAAGAAAGAGGTAACTGGAAACATGTTTTGGGGGGATAATGAGTTAGCAGACTTTAATATTCCCTGCAGATACTCTTTCAGGAATACAGGGTGAGCAAATGAGTGTAACTAAGGAAATTATTTTTCCTGAGCTGGGATTCAGGATCTGAATTGTGCAGATATAGTAAGGCCTTGTTAAGTTTAATTCTGGTGGCTGCCAAAAAAGCAATTAATAGAAAATTGAAAAATCTAAATCTAAACCAGTTTTACTGAAGGTATTAAATATTTTAACATAGAGAAAAGAACAGAAAGTGGGATCTTTAGAAAAGGGTAGGAGTAAATTACAAATAAAAAATGGAAATTGTGGGAACAATACTTGCGTAAAAATGTTTTGGAGGAAGAATGAGTTTTAAGAGAATGCAGGAATTGAATAATTTATGTAATGTTGCTTAGATTATATGATATGTCACAATATCTGAGATGCAAAATATTTGTCAATGTGAACTTGTTATTTTGTCTAATTTTATATAAATGTAAGTTTGCTTATGTCACAAGTGATAATTTAATAATGTTTAAAAAAATATATATTAGACTGGCAAGACTGACCTGCTGGCATGTATGAATAAAAACCCTCCAATTTAAAAAAAAATGAAATGTCAAGTAACAAATGCTGTTTTCTGTCTTTAACTGATTTTGTTACTACTACTGCAAGAGCATTTATATATAAAGATAGTACAAGGGGCTGAATTCCCTAATGTTTGCAAATCTGGTGCATTATGCTGACAGCGGAACAGTTGCGGATAACTGTGTAATTTGTAAATATGCACAGTGAACTCAGAGTATCTCAGCTCACAACTGAGTATTTCAGTAGTAATGGAGCAGTGTGTATCACTCATATATGGTCAGCAAGTAGTGAAAAATTGCTGTCAAAGTATGATGTACATTAACAAAGTTACAAAAAGAATCTCACAATATGAGCAAACAGACATTCATAAATACATATCTATAGCAAAATATCTGCAGTAAGCTTGCAGATAACGATGGAATATCTCTGTGAGTCCACTGTTATTAAAATAGGCTATCACTTACAGATTCCATTGGAATCAGTAAAGTTTCTAATAAACAATTACTAAAAGGAGAAAGGCAAAAATGGCTACTTCGCCACAGTAACAGTAGCTAACAATGGGCAGGAGACATGTGGGGAACACTGGTAATGCACACACCTATGGAAATTGGGAGATAGTAAAGCAGACATGGGCTATAGGTGAAGAAGAGGGACACACAAAAGGTATATTGGGACATGAAAATCTGAAGGAAAGCCAACTGGGCATGGGCAATTTTTTTTTTCTGGTGGGAATAGGCCCCATTTTTTTATTTTATTTTTTTAGAACAGAAGGAACAGAAAATAGGGAAAAAACGGGCGAAGGCTATCACAGCAGATATACCCATATAACAAATATCATAACGCATGACAGGCAAAGGTTGGAAAAAAACAGTAAGGACAGATAATTTACATGATGCCACACTGCATAGCATGGGCAACGGAAAGTTGTCAAACAAGGTGGAGATACATACTAGCCATGGTGAACTTCAGAAAAACATATCTACCTATGCACCATCACAGCACAACATGTTGCAAACTGTGAGGCAGTCACACCTGGATGTGTATGACCAATGGCAGATGTGTGTTGGAGGATTATAAATAAGGATCTCAGTACAAACTGGATAAATAAACACATATCCAGGAAGTCTGTCAGCAGTGCAAGTGTAAGCCAAGCAACATCACAGATGACCAAATGCTAGATAACTCCAGCAGAGGACAGAACTGAACCTATAACCATGCATATGAAAAGTATACAACCAAGCACAGTATCAAACAGCAGTACTGCAGCAAAATGGCTGCTAAATACACAAGTAGGTATACATAACCTAAAGAAATGTGAATTTTATTTTATTTGACATTTGTTTACTGGGGAGGTCCAACTGGGCTAGTAGCCCATTTTCTTCAGAGGCCCGGGGAGAAAAGATCCACATACAGAAATGCGGTTTACTTTGATCATTTACAAGTAGATTTTTTAGAAAGTGTACAAAGTAATCCATAAGTACAACAATTTCATTGTTTTTCATCTACTATACATTGATTTGCCATTGGTAAGAGAGATAATAACACAGCCATCCTCTACATTGATTTTCTAATTAATTAGAAAAATATCACCATACATACTAGGTCTTTTTCATACCATTTACACACAATTAGCAGATTAATTTCTTATTGGTAAGGAAGATAATAGCAGAGCCATCCTACACTGATTTTCTAATTAATATGAAAAAAGAAAAATATCACACACATACTAGGTATGTTTATAACATTTCCATACAGTTGACAGAGATTGTCTCAGAAAATCTGATAACATGGCAGCCATTAGACTTTCAGTAGGTGTATGTAAGTACAACACCCAGGCATATTGGTAATAGGGTATTTGGTTAAGGGGGAATTGGAAGAGTGAGCAAGGGTAGTAGGAGAGAAAACAAAAGTGTTTTCAGGAGCAGGGAAGAAAAGAAGAAAAATTATTCAGCCTGGAGTGAGCAACAGCATAACTAGTTGTCATGTAAACGATCCCTAAGCAGATTTTTAAATCCTGTGGGGTTGATGGTGTTCAGTATACTCTGTGGGATGTTGTTTCATGCTTTTGATATGTGGTTTGAGTATAGTGCATCCCAAAGCTGTCAATGTTTTTTGACACTTTTAGCAGTAGTTTGTTAGAGGATCTGAGTAATCTATTTTTGGTTTCAATATGTACTAAGGTTTGGAGAGATGGGTATTTATTTGCTTGATGTATGATGGAGTGAGCTTGTATGAGTTGGTTGAAGGATAAGAGACTGGGTAGATGAAGCCATTTTAGTTGTATGAGAGCAATGCAATGACTAGTTCTGTGAGGTAAGCCTGTGGCAAATTTGACAATTTTGTGGTAGCGTGTTTCTAGCTTAATAAAGTCTGTTTTTTAGATGTTAGTGAATATGGTGGAGGTGTACATTATAGTAGATAATAGGTGGGTCCTGGTTTTGGTTTGTCTAGATGTACTGATGAGATAAGCTTTGATTCTGTAGACAGAGCCTAGTTTTATGTGGCCTTTTTTGACTACTTGTGATATATGCTTGTCAAATCTCAAACAGTTATCAATGGTGATGCCTAGTAGCTTGGTTTAAGAGATTGGTTTGATTACAGTGTTGAGTGATGATATTTTGAAGTATAGAATGAGTTTTTTGATTTGTGATGGTTGTTGGTAAAAAGCATTAATTTGTTTTTTTTTTTTTAGGGTTTAGAATGAGCTGATAGTTGTTTAGATAGGATTTGATGGCAGAAAATGATATTTGTGTGTTTTCTAGAAGCTATGTCAGGGAGGGTGCCACACAGATGACAGTGGAGTTGTCGGCGTATTCTATAATTGTAGTAAGGCTGGCAGCCATATAAAGGTGGTTTGTGAAGATTGAGAAATATGGTGATAGGGTTGGAAGATTATTTTACCATTTAACAGCCTGTTGATGATTGAAAAGATAGCTATGGAACCAGGAGAGGGCTTGCTTCGATAGGTTAAGAGATGCAAGCTCTTGCAGGAACTGTTGATGGGATACTGTATCAAATACATTTGACATGTCTAGAAAGATAGAGAATACTAGTTGTCCATCAATTTTGACTTGATTCATAGTGTTGAGGAAACTTAATAGGGTAGTTGTGGTGCTGTGGCTGGGTCAAAATCCATGTTGTGAATTAGCTAGCAGATTGTTAGTTAATAAGTGGTCTAGTAATTTCTTGTGTGTGTATTTTTCCAATATTTTTGAAAGTGGTGATAGTATGGATATTGGTCTGTAGTTAGAAAACTCTAGTGAGGAGCCACCTTTGTAGAGTGGTATAACATGGGATATTTTCTAAATCTTACGGATGTATTGCTCTGTGATGGATCTATTGATCATGATAGATACAGGGTAGAAGATGACATCAGCTGATAGCTTGAGGTATTTATTTGGTAGCTTGAGGTATTCATTTGGTAGTTGGTCAGGGGCTAGAGATGTGGGTTTCAGTTTGGTTAGTCGTTTTCTTATTGATTTATTTATTTATTTTTTGATGGGTTGTAGTGAGAATGAAGATGGTGTACTTGTAGTTTCAGACTGAGTGGCTAGCAGAGCATTGTTTTTTACATTTACAAGTGAGAGTATAGAGTTTATGAAAAAATAGTTAAATTGGGTAGCTATACTTTCATTTGAGTTTGAGGTGTTGGGGGCAGGGGTTGAGGTTCTACCTGTATATAGGAGTTGTTTAATAGTGCCCCAGAACTTTTGTGGATTATTTTGGTGTTTGTATTGATTTTAGTGTAGTAATGTTTTTTATCATTCTTGATTTGTCTTTTGGACAAATTTCGTAGGTGCCGATAATTATCAAATAAAGCTTAGACCGGCATGCGCTGTATGTATCTAATACATAGTTGTAGCGTGGTAGTTAAATGGAGTGGATAAACTTGCAGTTAGTTTGGATTCTGGCCATTGTGCCTTATCCAGCAAGAAAAAATGACTGCAGGGTAATTTTCTGTTTGAATTTATGTTGGATATAAGAAATGAGTATTTATGTTTAGAATTCTTTTAGATGTGACTTTTTTTAAAAATGGAATAGTTTTAATAATGTAGAATTAACTAATGTTTCATTAAGTCTGAAAAGAATTACAGGCAGTGCCACTTCTGGGACTCTGTTATTGCAGTTTAGTGTGAGTTATTTTAAAATATAACTATACAGGAACATTTTCTCTTTGGTTTTGTAATTATGATTGTTTGATGGAGTGGTCAGAGATATCTGGGAAGTACTTTTTGCTTTTGCGTGATTTGGCTTTTTAACTTTTCAGTTTTATGCAGTTTTGGCACATTCGTCTCAGTGTTGGTGGATTCATTTATATGTGTTTTTATTTGTATGAAGTAGACCCGTGCAGAGACATGTACAATCATTTAATGTGTACAACTATTTGTGGACAGTGTGAACTTATATGAAAAAGTAATGGACGTAGAAATTTAACATACACAGTGTAATGTACTGTTACAAAATAAATTATATATAACACTGTGTATACATTTATGCTATATTTGTGTTTGATGCAGTCAGAATAGTAGGACTGCCCATAGCTATAACATACCTGTCTATGACCCTCACATGACAGCAGCATTGTCAACACATGGCACACAACACCACACCATGCCAGTGGGGCAGCATGAGTACTGTCATACAAAACACATGAGTAATGATATGTCCTTCTGTTGCACATACATGATATGGTAATACACAAATCCAAATTATACCACAATGGTAGTGCTTGACTATGGACAACACCAGATGTCTGTCAGTTGCCCTCAGTAAAACACATGTTTGCAGGCTAATTGTTGCAGCACTAGCTGCAGGTTATTTGCCACAAGGCATGGACAGCTGAACGTTGGTGGAAATTGTAATGTGTTAGTGTGTGTCATGCATACAGTGAAACATAATTAAATGTCATATGGTGATAACACATAAGCACATCATGTGCATATATAGTCCAGTCAATTATATGGCAATCAGCATGTTGACAGCATAACACAATTGAAGCACACAGACAATACTAAAGGACCAGAGGGACAGGACTGATGGGGATGAGCCTCATGAATGTCCTCACAGGTTCATAGATTAGTACTAGACTAACTGTCCTTGAGGGCTATTTTAAATTTAACCATTACCCCATGTGAGAATCAAACCCTGCACCTTTTTTCTATGGGGTAAACACTTTAACCATTATGCCAACTTCCCACCATTATGCCAACCTCCCATGGGGTATCTCCCTGAATGAGTCATGCATAGCCTGCACCATATCCTGGAAGAATGTCCCTGTCATATCCCTTACATGTGTTCAAAACACATTGGTCACAACCTCCCTGGCATTGCTTCCTCTGGGGTGCAGCAGGCATGATGGCTTAGGTATGTGGGGTCCAGCTTCCTCCTCATAATCATCATCATCATCACCATAGGTGACCTCTACCAAGAGTTCAGTTACTATCAGAGTCCCCTGTGGCTTACTATTGGGGCCACTGCCTTTTGGCATCTAGTTCTATGAATGGAAGCAAACGGTGAAGGTTTATGGCTAACTAACTTTGTACATGATTGCAAGCTGGAAATTATCATTGACTCCCTTGCAGACACAAGTATTCCCTATGATGAACAAATGGTGGCAAAGCCACATCTTAAAATCAGTTCTAAGAACTGCATAATTGTACCCTTTGGAAATTCAACTATCATGGATAATTAACATGTTGATAACACAACCCCAACAGTCAGTCCAGTGGTCAGGAATCCATGTATGCATCTAGACAGTAGTTTTACCTTTGATCGCCATGGTGAGGAAATCCTTTCGTTTTGCACAAGTTACAAGTAAGGGCATGTCAGCTAGGTCCAAAGGGGTCATTATCCCACTGTAGTCTGCCCTTTTCATAACAATTGTAGAGTACAATGCTCCCTTCAGTATGTACCTGGCCAGGGATATGCAGAAACTATAACTACTTCAGAGTTTCAATAAACAAAGAATACAAGATGTAACTAACTTGCCTTATGCAGAGGGCCTTAAAGACCTTCCCTCTACTCAGTGCGATATACATTTCTGAGGCATGATCATATGACAGGCTCACACAGCATGTGCAAACACCACATTTATGAATCTCCTGCATATTCATAACTCAAACAGTATCAGAACTATAAAGTGAAAGGACCAGAATTTGTCTGTGATTTAAAGAGAACATCCTGGAGAGACAGATATGTGTTCCACAGACTACACCTCCTATTAACAGGCATCAAATCCATGTGAAACTGATGTTATATATTACACAGTTTAAGCATAACCTCGATCAATGGACAGGGATTTGGAAATTTACACTGGACCTGTCACTCATGTCCATCATGGACAGAGGTACCTTATAAACTCTTGGCTCTCAATGTTCTGTTTGTATACAGGACATCATTACTCTTTTGTGAAATCATGGCTAGGATTACAAAGGTTCCACCCCGGGTCATTAGCCTAGTAAAAATCTATGAATGTAAGAATCTATTAATTGTAGTGTCTGATTGTGATGATGTATATGAACAGCCACCAAGTGTCTTAGGAACGAGGACAAACTGAGATGACAATATTGTGGACAATAGGCAAGCCATATAACAAACATCTGAGCCAAGCAGCATGATAACTAGCTGAACACACAACAATATAATGAATACAACAGTAACAAATACTAATTATGTTCAATCACCACAGCCTGTGACATATGACAATATAATATGTTATACTAACAGTCTTGTATGTGTACAGCTGTATATATTACCTGCCTACAGTTAGTACCAATCAGTAGCCTGTAACATGCAAACATTCTGATGATGCTTACTGAGCTTGAAATGTTGCAAAAAATGCCTATGTGCACAAGTATCAGCAAAACTAAGATACAAGTGTGTTATAACAAAAACACCAAATTTGTTATAGACAAATGAAACACCAATGCCGAGCTGAAGGGCTTGACACACAGTTTGCAAACAACAGTTTAGATACTGATGCAGCAAACACCCATTCAATCTGTGAATAGGTAGGCTGCGCACAACAAATCATTCATTAAGAAAAACATCAACACATACTAGTATACCAAAACATGCATTATAAACAGCACTCAAAGTACTAAGTCTTGCATGTAAAACATCCATCGAGTGAGTGAGTTCGAGTGAGCGAGTGTGTGTCTGTATATGTGTGTGTGTGTGTGTGTGTGTGTGTGTGTGTGTGTGTGTGTGTGTGTGTGTGTGTGTGTGTGTGTGTGCGCGCATGTGTGACAGATACACCATTCGACTCTTATTTAGTGTGTGGAGTACATTTCAAAAACTTGTGCAGAAAAAATGGTTTAATGCCAAATGATATTAACACTTTTGGATTTAAATCATAGTTTTAAGCCCAACTGTAGTGTGATCATTTCAATTACCTTACAGATGTGGGATGAGTATGCATGCATTCTAAGCAATATACACGGTAATGAGAAAAATGCAGGCCTGTAACAAGGATCGCATGTATTTCTTTTAACATAAACAAAGTAATCAGCATACCTCTCTACCGTCACCGCTCCTCAAGCCCGTGCATCAGCTTGATGTGCAGATCATGGTTTCTGGTCCTATCTTCATCACATGGAAAAAAAGGAACTATGAATGATATAGTCATCAAACAACTGTGACATACATTTCTCAGATCAGCTTCTAGACAATTTACTTCTGAAGAACGCTATCTAATCACCATACCCATTTTTCAAAGTTACATACAACCTTTTACATCTTTGAATATAGTTGAACACAGATTGAGGATGTGAGATTCAAACCTACAACTATAATGTTCCTCCAAATTGTAACATTACCACCCACCTGCCTTGTTGATATATCTTCTCAGAAACTGTGTGTTGTGAATGCAGTAAAAAGACTTGGTGATATGATATCAGCTAGATAGGGGGTGGTCTACTAATATGGATCCTGGCTTGGGATTTCAAAAAATGAACATGTGTTGGGAATGTGGGTAAATAGTTGGCAAAAATTAATTCATGTCAGCACTGTTGTCAGAAACATTAACAGTAATGGAAAGCATGCATTCCTCAAACATTGGGACAGTGTTATGTATCACAGAGCTTCTGTTAACAGAACCATAAAGTTGCTCTACATAATGTACACAGTAAGGTGTATGTGAGAACTAAGATATTCCTTGGCAAAGTGCACATCACAAAACAAATACATACATCTTCACTGTTCTGTGTTTCACCTGTAAGTCTGCCCATCTCACTCTCTCAAAATATAAGGATGATGTGGTTCTTGAAATTAAATGAATGACTAATGATAAAACATTTGATAGCACTTTAGAAAATAATACCACATTGTACAAAACATTGTCAGACATATAACAGTCTGTAGCAAGCTTTACTAACCTTCTAGTTAAAGGGCTGCTGTTAACAGAGCATTAGAGATTGCAGCCATTTTCATAGTAATTCAGTGAATAACTGAGTTATTCATAACCATGCACAATATAAAAGTTAATATCAATAAGCATAATATTCTTCTCTATATAAGTGCTATGTGTGAAATAAACCAAGACAACAATTTATTGCTATGCTTCCCCTATGTGGATTGGAACCCACAGCATGCCAAAATAAAGGCATGCTGGCTGGTTTCCTTACATAGCTGAGATAATAGACAACACATGTTTTTTCTTAACAAACAAGCATTGCTAGTGTTTATTTGAATTCCTGCAGATAACGGAAGAATTCGGAAACTTCCAACACTTATTGACTATTACACTCTAAAGAAATAACAGCTATTAATACATAATTGAAAACACATGAGAAAGCAGTTGGTCAGACATTCCTTTTGGCTTAAGAAAAGGGACTGTAGTAACAATGCTCATTTTATAAGGAGGAATGAATTAAAGAAGTTCCCTAGGATTTAATAAAATCTGTGTAGGTATTGTGTAGAGCCTATATGGAATGTTATCATGTCCATGTACACAGTTCACACTCAGCAGTGTGCCATGCATATTAATCATGGCATATTGCCAAGGGAGAGCTGTGGAACACGGTTATTGAATCAGTGTAGGGAGTGTAGTGCCCACTGTGTCCAAAGATGAGTAAGACACTCCCTGCACTGTCCAACTGTATAATGTCAAGTGTTTAATTTTATTGTTATACTTGTTTATTTGTTTGTTTTTTATTTCTATTTTTTCTATATTTTTAAAGGATGTTTGCACAGTGTGGTGCACAGCACAGCAATGCTAAGCAGTACCGAGTCACCTACCAGACATCTAAAAATATAAACTGGATGTAATTAATTATTTATTTAAAGGTCATGTTTAAGCATAGCTGAACGGGTTTGCATGGCGCAGAGTGGTGCTTGTGATGCCTGTGCATTGGCCCAGCAATCAAGGAGCCTCAGTCCTCACCACTAACACCAGTAAGGGGCATCCATATAGGGAAAGGATAATAAATAGACACACAGTAAAGTACAATTTCCCTTAAGAGCACACAAAGATCACAGTCAGTCTGGGGCTTGTTTCTCCCTTTCTCTCCAGGTCCCCAATAAGACTCCTCACTGGCACAGCTATAGGGTCCAGATCTCAGCCTAGTGGGCAAGCTAAAACCTCCAGCATCCTCCCTGTCCATGTAGTGCTTTGTGTCCCTGCCCAAGTAGCTGACACACACACACACTTTGAGAAGAGTTACATACAACCACACAGACAGTCCTGGGGAAGCCTGGCACAGGTTCTTCAGCCATGCCCCTTTTACCCAGACTATATGGCAGTACCAGCTGCCACTACCCACTAATATCAGCTACTCAAAGGCCCTTCTAAAAGTGTGTCCAATTATTACTGTGCAATATTATTATCCAAATGGTAAGTGTGACAGAATAGTCAAGGCTTATTAGAGTGACTTGGTACAGTATCACTATATACATGCAATGTACTCTAGAGTTTAAATTAACACTACATAAAACAGCCACAGTTGAAAGGTTTAAAAATAATTAATAATAAATAATAAAAAAGACAATATTTCTTAATACACAGTCCTAGACAAGAGTTCAGAGATCACAGAGAAATACTTAAAATAATATGGTAGAAAAGTTCTGACATCACAGAAAACAAACTAGTCTAATATTCCTATTTCCGAGCTATAGCTAAGAGAAAACACAGTTCTAAAATAAACTTACATACAGAGCAAGACAAACCCCGGATTCACGAAACCTCTGTGTAAGACTTAATATGTCTTACTCGGAGGCTGCAGTTGAATGGTATGATGTCAGCGTGCCATGAATATTCATGAGGGCATGCTGACTCAACCATAACTCTTACACGGACTGAGTAGGAAAGCAGGGGACGTGTCCGACTGCCGAGCAGTCTAAATGTCCACGCCCCTGCAAGGTTTTAAAAAAAAATAATATCAACACACAAGAGTGAGTTTGCTCAAATGTACTTGCACCCAACACCACACTCCCTGACACTGTAAACCCCCATCACACTTATATAAAGTAAATAATTCTTTTTTTTTAAATCCACGATATAGCTGCCCGTATTTGCGCGTGTGTGTGCGGGTGCCCATTGCTTAGCTGTAGTTAGCAATTCCAGCATGGAAGAGCATAAGAAAGAATGTTTATGCAAGTCACACCAAATTGCAATAGTGTAATGGTACAGCGTATGCACAAAGAGGAGGCGTTCGAGTCCCACCGCTCCCCTTTGTATTTATGTTGTAAATCAGTATATGAAATAATACCAGACATATATGATTAAAATATTAGTAAAAGTAGTGAAATGGCCAATGTATCAGTGAACAAAATATATATTTTTAAAGGATCCAGATATATAATAGCCTGCCATTAAGCAGCGCTCTACCAAGCTAAACAGAGGTGCCCAAAGTTTAAAAGTGCTTTACCCAGCACAATACAGGTGCCCATAGATTAATAGCGCTTTACTCAGCACAATAGAATTGGCCAAAGTTTAAATGTGCTTTACCCAGCGCAATGTGTTTGCGCAGATGTGTGCGCCTCACCAACCAGGGCACCATAGGGCACCGGGGAGCAACGTAGAGCTAAGTTGCTTAAACGCAGCCACACCCCCTAGCCTGTCTAGACAGTATTAAAATAAAACAATGACAAGGTTCGAACCCAGGACCCTGTGCATCATAATCAAATTACAGGACCACTAAGCCATGACAGCTTAGAAGAAGCAACTACTATTAGCATACATATACATAGAAATGGTAGATTAACCATTACTAAGCATGTCTGCAGTCAGCCTAGAATTCTCAAAAATGGCCAATCACAAAAAAGTGCAGGAAATGCAGGATATTTAAGCCCCATAGGTGGGAATACTCACCATAACTGATTGTAGCTCGCATTTGCAGTCAGAATGGCAGGTGTAGGAGATGGTTCATGCTTCCAAGTGCAGCGTTGGGGCATCGAGGAGTCGAAATACATGGTTTGGCTTTTTGTCCATCGTCATGAGTCCAGACTCCTGCAGGGCCAGTTCCAAGGGACAGTGTACAATGCTGAGGCTTGGAACCAGTTAGCTCATGACCTCACCAGTGCCACAGCTGTTCCTCGCACTGGTGAGCAGGTCTATCACCACCACCATGCAGACCTGAAGAGATGGAAGGAGGACCGCCTGAACCAATGGATACAGGAGGCCCGTGGGAAGCAGGATGCCCCACGACTGAGTAAGTAGCCATAGAATGAAGTATGTAAGAATTGATAATTGATTCTGTATAGCGGATAGGTATGTCTCAATATCCCTTCATTTACTTCACAGCTGCAGGTGACCATGCTGCAAATCATCAAGCCTATGCTGATAGGCTGCAAAGGCTGTGCCACCAGGCAGGTTAGTGAAAATTCTGCATGTTTTGTTATATAAAATAGGGGAGAGAGCATGAAATAAAGTGTTATAGTACAATAATACAGCCATAAAATGGCCTGAATAAGTCCTCTGCATGTACTGACACAAGAAATAGTCGTAGTGCCGGAAAAAGAGCGTAGTAACCCATTAAGAAGGGTAACATATGTCTGGAATAAAATCTCTGCAGGTACTGTCATATAATATATGTGAGTGAGTTTGCAAAAGTGTGGTCTAACCTATTAATAAAGGCATAATATGTCTTGAATATGTCTGCCATATGCACTTTTATAACAAATAAAGGAGTGAGCCTGTGGAAAAGTGTGTAATGTCAGTAATAAAGGTTTAAAACCCTGAGTGTGTGTGTGTCACTTAGCTTGAAATGTTGTTGTACCCTTGCATTATACAAATAGTACTGTGTTAGAAAGTGCTGGCAACCCAGAGTTCTGCAGTCTCATCTACAGTGGGTGATGGAAGTGCTAGTAGCTGTGAAGCATATATACAGTCCTCAACAGTCAGTTACTGGCTGGCATGCATAAGTAAATCTGGCACACGAGTAGCATGCTAATATGTTCCCCAGAAATGTGAGTGTGCTTCAATAAATGCAGGGTTCTGTACAAATTGAAGTGAAAATGTCATGTGAAAACATCCAGATATGTAGATAAAGAAATATAAATGCAACCATGAAATATGTAGCAGTAACATCTTCTTCTTGGACAGTTAGTATGTCAGATATAGGTCAAGTAGCACTCACTCGAGGCACTCCTTAAAATGGAGAACATTGACATCTGTGCAGTGACAGAGACCTGCTTCAAAGCTCCAGAGAGCACCCCTGCATTACCAGGCTATAATTCATACCACACCTTTAGGCCACCAAACCCGGACTGAAACACTAAAGGTGGAGGCATGTCCATATTCATTAAGGATATCCACACCTCCAAGCTAGTTGCTCAGCATAATGCATCCGAGATTATCCAAGTTCAACTAACTCTGGGCAAAACCGCAATCCAGATTGTAGCTTGCTACAGACCCCCCACCATGCCCCAGGATTCCCACTCCTCTTTTCTTGATACACTGGAAAATATTAAGGTACAAACCAACACTCTAATAATGGGTGATTTCAACTACCCTACCATTAACTGGGAAAACTACTCATGTACCAACTCATTTGCTCAACGTTTTCTGGAAATCATCAATTCCAACGCTTTGGATCAACTTATCCACACCCCCATCATTGGCAGCAATATCCTACACCTGGTCATCACCAACATGGGTGACTGGTGTTCCACACCAGAGGTTAGCTCCTCGTTGGTCAGATCCGACCACAAGCTAATCACCCTAGACATCCACATCCCGCTCCCACCCTCCATTAGGAAAACAACCATAAAAAAATTCTCCAAAGCCAACTTCATGCTTCTTAAGACAGAAGTGGCAAACTTCATGACACCCATGCAGATGGACAATAGAGGTATGACTGCTGAATCCTACACAAATGCACTTTATAAGCACTTACACAAGTGCATGGATCATGCTATCCCTAACAGAACCAAGATGCTATCCTCCAAAAAAAGGAAGCCAATCTGGTGGTCTTCTGCTATAAACAAACTCTACAACAGAAGAAAGAAACTGTTGCAAAAAAGAGTAAAATCCCATGATTGGAGGAACTCCCTGGTCAGCCTCAGTAAGATGCTGAGATCCCTCATAAAATCCTCCAAAGCTAGTTATGAAAGCAAAATTGCAACTGATTCTAAAGACAACCACAAAGCATTCTATAGCTATGTTAAAAATCTCAATGGCAACACTCAGATCTGCTCTGAGTTACAGCACAATGACACTAAATATACAGAACCAACTGCTATTGCCAACATCCTGGCAGATAGGTTCAGTGCTAACTTTACCCCCCTCTCACCTCCTAAAGGGCCCATCTTTATACCGGAAGAATGCAAAGTTCCTGTAATCACGGCTGCACAGGTAAAAACTTCACTCACCAAATCCAAGAACACAGCATCCATGGGACCTGACAACATCCCAGGCTGCCTTCTACATGAAGTACAGAATGAACTGGCACCCCACCTAAGTACCATGTTCAATCATAGCCTCACCTCAGGTTTTGTGCCCATTGAATGGTGCACCATGTCAGTTATCCCACTCCACAAAGGGGGGGGCCGCAACAGACCCCGGGAACTACCGCCCCATTAGCCTGACGAGCCTCATCTGCAAGGCCATGGAACATATCATCATGGAACTCATAAACAAAGACAGATCTCCAAACCCTGGACCCCACACAGTTTGGGTTTGTAAAAGGCAGATCATGTCTCCTAAACCTGATAGACTTATTTGAAGTAGTCGCCAAGGCCATGGATGAGGGTAAGGTAGTTCACACAGCCTATCTAGATCTCGCCAAGGCATTTAACACCATCCCCCCACTCTGGAATTATAGATAAACTCACTAAACTAGGTATAAATCCCTATGTCACAAGATGGGTTGCCAACTGGCTTACTGAAAGAACCCACACTGTGAAAGTAGCAGACTCCAAATCAAACTTCAGACCAGTGACAAGCAGAGTACCACAGGGTTCAGTCCTGGGTCCTCTCCTGTTTGGTATCTACTTCTCTGAAGTAGAGACGAACACTGAAGGTCTTTGGCTAACTAAATTCACAGATGACTGCAAACTAGGAGCCATAATTGAAACTCCTAATGATGTGGACATCCTACAAAAGGGCCTCACTGAGACAGATGCCTGGTGTCAAAGACATGGTCTCAAGCTCAATGCCAAAAAGTGCATTGTCATCCCCTTTGGTAAAAATTCTGTACCCATGAACTACCACATAGGAGGTAGTCTACTTAACACTGAAAGTGTGATAAGAGACCTTGGGACACAGGTGGACAGTAATCTCTCCTTTGATAATCACATTGCCAAAGTGGTCAGGAAATCCTTCTATGTGGCACACCTCATCACAAAAGGTTTCTCATCCAGAAAAAAAGAGGTCATTGTTCCCCACTACTCATCACTCATTAGACCCATTATAGAGTACAACGCCCCTTTTGGTATGTACCTCACAAGACATCTACAACAACTGGAAAGGCCACAAAAATACCTCACAAAGAGGATTACTGGCCTCAAACAGATGGCTTACGCAGACCGTCTCAAAAAACTCCAGCTTTATTCCGTCACATATCGCCTACTCAGAGGCGATCTCTGCCTAACATATAAAGCTATGTCAAACCCAGAGCTGTTGGACATGCTCCACTTAAAGATATCCCAATCCCAACAAGCTACATGCTCTAGGGACCTAAACCTTGTCACCACAATAAACAGAACATGCTGGAGGGATAGATTCCTGTCCCAGAGACTTCCCATACTCTGGAACAGACTACCTATCTATGTCAAACAGAGCTCCTCATTAGCACTCTTCAAGAAAAATCTTGATGATTGGATGAGTAATAGGAAATTCATCCCAGGGATCACTTCTGTGGTTCTGCTTGACAGAGGCACAGGAAAATAATTTTCTTGGGTGGCAAAAGCCAGGGTACATTTTTGGCTAGGATTGTATAGACCCTAGGGCCTATAGCCTAGCACCTACCTATGACCCTATGAACCTATGAACCTATGAACTAGCCAAACCCATTACACAACCTAATGCATGGTGGCAAGTGTAATAATACATGTAGGGAATATACACTTGCAGTCACTAGGAATGTAGTGTAGAGTAAAAGCGATTATAAGATGTTAACTGAGGTTTTTTCTATACCCTACTGTTTGTGCATAAACCATGCAATTCCACACCTCAATGGGTATGTGTAATCTTAAATATTTGTTGGGACATATGTCCTATTATTTTATAAATATTTGCATTCATGTTGATGCATGTGCCCTGTTCAAACACCACATTCATGGTGACCTGTTGCTACCAAACATCCCTGCATGCTGTTGGAATATCCACTGTTGTTCAATATATGCATGTGTTATACTTGCTGTTCAACTGTTGGAACACTGGTGTGTTGGGTTAATGGGAATATTACTGCATGCTGTTACAACTAATCTGGAATGCTGTTGTTTATGTTGTAATTAAACACACCTAATCACAGAACTTATGGGGAGGCCGGTCCCAGCAGACCCACCTGTCCCTCCTCAGTTGGCGAGTGCACCTGGCAACAGCAGCTCTGGTGCCCAGCCCAGGCTCCCCTCCTCCATTGGTCCTGTGCCACCTTCAGGTGGAAGTGCTGCAGGGGATGGGGCTCATCCCCCCATGCAAGCATGGGTGGAGAAGGGCCACCTGTCACCCTTCGAAGGGTCCGGGCCGTGGTGCATAGGGAGAGCCAGTGTTCAGTCGCTGATCCCCTATGCCAGCTTGAGGTGAGAGTGGAGCATCTCTTGGGTGAGCCTGCCCATCCTACTCAGCCCCCAGCACAGCCACCCTTGGGGCTGTGAAGGTGCAGTGGTGACTGCCCATGGGTGGGGATCTCAGTTCCACTGTTACCATCTGTGGGCTCATGGGCTTGCGATTTCCAAACAACCTTCCCTGTCAATTGTGTTCACCCACCCCATGTGTCAAATTCTGCCTCTGTATGCATCTTGTTTGTCTTGTCTGTTTACCTCCCCAACCTACCTCCCCAAATATACCTACATCCCCTACCTCACATTTCACTCTCACCTGAAAAAAAATTAAAAAAAGGGCAATCTGTTCCCACAAAAAAATTACGCCCCATACATAGCTGCCCATTTTGCACACATGTCCGCTGGACATGTAAACTGATAATTATAATTGGCAGTACAACATACTCTGTTGTCCTCACCCCTCTCTCAGGGTTGGAAGGTTGAAAATTTCACACCAAATTACCAACATATACACAGCTGTTGCTGGTAAAGAAATGGGCAGCTATGGGCCTTCTCTACACCCTTCCTGCACATCCCAGCTAGTTTCCCTACTGTCTTTCCCTCTTTGTGCCCCCTTTTTCACCACTTTCCTATCTCCCCATTTTCTTTTCTTTCAAAGAAATTAGCGCGGGGGTTAGCAGGATAAGAACTTTTAAGCAGTAGTTAGCGGGGGTGCACGAGTGTGAGCTTGTGTGCCCTTAGCTAAGCATCTCGCAAACCTGCGCAAACCCACTTACAACTGCTTAAAAGTGCCTTAGTCACTCTGTATGATAGGGCCCTTGTATTGCTCAGCAACAAAATAAAATACACCTGTCAGTCTCGAACCCAAAGATCTTGGGCTCACCAGTTTGCATGAAGTACCACTACATCACAGTAGATATACAATAACTTGGTGCTGAAAGAAATATATCATGCATTACAATGAGTGAATGTAAAGGCAGAATAGGAATGGCATAACACAAATCATGTTCTGTGGCCCTTAACCAGCAAGTGTTGTGGAATTGCACAACATGAATGTGAAAAGAGAGCCAGCCATGCTAGTAGGGAATAATGTTACAGTAGCACCTTACAAACCCCACACAGTATCAGAGCAGGATAAACACTGGTTTATTTGAATAGGTCAGAGGCCAGACCTCCCAACTGTGACTGGTTTACAGGGATGTCCCTGATTTGCAAACAAATGTTAGCTGTGCCCCTCAGACTCCCTGTGAAATGTAGTAAAAGTAGGCAGAAAGGTGGGGAATCCCACTTAATGATAAATGTCAATAAGTGAGAGTAGACACTGCTTGCACATCAGAAAAGGTGTAGTAATACATATGCTCAGAATCCCCCAAAGTTGCAACTGCTAAATATCTGAAATAAATCACCAGTGTATCCCATTGATATGCACCTTTCCCTGAGGCTGTTCAAATATATACCTGAGAGTATCTGAGGCCTGGAAGAGTCAGAAACACACAGGCATATCAGCCTGTCTACTGTTACACACTCTGTGAATAGCTGTAGAATGAATTCCACAAGCATGCCCTTATGTAGGAGTACAACACAGAAATATCAAAGGATGT